>NC_056729.1:1925645255-1925787755 GCF_019279795.1 Protopterus annectens | reverse complement strand
AACAGCAGAGGCCACCAAAGCAGACACGCAAACAACTACCACCTCAAAACACAACACCTGCAACACATAGACCTCATAGTCAGAGTGTCAAACAGTCACAGCCCTTGAGGCCAAACACAATGCCAGACACACTAGTCATTGGTGACTCCATAGTCAGACACACTGACGTCCCGCTCACCAGACTGAGTAAGGAGAAGGTCACAGTAAGCTGCTTGTCGGGTGCTAGAATCCGCCACATAACACATGCACTCAGGTCTCTCAACAGCAGGTACAAGTACGATTCAATCATTGTCCACGCTGGTGTTAATGACCTGAGACGTACCTCCTTGGACTACATGAAAAGAGACATAGAGGAGCTCTCTGATTATGTAGCCCAAGCAGGTATGACCCTGACCTTGAGCAGTATCCTACCTTCACCGAGAATGATGCCACAATACAGAGATAAGATGATCAGCTTTAACAATTGGCTTAAATTCTGGTGTCATTCAAAGGGGATCCAATGTCTGTCTGCCTGGGATGACATGCTGGACAAGCCACGCTGCTTCAAGGGACGGCTTGCACTTGTCACCCTGGGATTCGGATTCTGGCAAAGGCTCTTGCCACCCCATAGTGCCTTTTTTAGGCAAGGCTCAAATTCTAAACCTACCACCCTAGAACAAAACAAAGAAAAAAACTAAGGGTAATGCTGCTCAATGCCAGAAGTCTCAACCTCAAGATGCACGCACTCGAGGCCCTTCTCAGTATGGAGAACATCGATGTCTGTGCTGTGACAGAAACCTGGTTCAAGGCTCCTGAGAGCACCCCAGCACTATCAGGTTTTACCTCATATCATGCGTTCCGGCCCCAAAACCCGGACAACACCAAGAAGAAAGGAGGAGGGGTATCCATATTCATCAAGGACACCCACACCTCAAGATTGGTGGCATCGCACGATGCATCGGAAACCATCCAGGTGCAGTTAACCATAGGCAAGACTGCTCTGCAAATTGTAGCATGTTACAGGCCACCCTCGCAAACTCAGGAATCTCATATGGCCTTCCTGAAAACACTGGAGGGATAAATGTATCTCCAACCACCATCATACTAGGTGACTTCAACTACCCAAATATAGACTGGGAACACTACTCAAGCCCAAACACTCTAGCCCAAAAGTTCCTGGAATTCATAAACTCAAATGCCATGGAACAACTAGTCACCATCCCCACAAGAGGAGAGAACATACTTGATCTCATCATCACAAACATGGGAGCACAATGTTCAGTGCCAGAAGTATACCCCTCACTGGTGAGATCTGATCACAAACTAATCTCGCTGGAGGTCCTCATCCCCCCACCGAAATGAAAAAGACCACAGTAAAGAATTTCTCGAAGCCGACTTCACACTCCTAAAGACTAGTGTGGTCTCCTTTAAGGCCCCTGAGCCAGCGGTTAACATTACTCAAACCGCAGAATCACTGACAAATGCCTTCTACCAGCACCTGCAGGCTGCATGGATCAGGCAATCCCAAGCAAAACAAAGACTCTTTGTACCAAAGGCAAGCGTCCAGTTTGGTGGACCCCAGCCATAAACAAACTCTACAACAAAAGGAGAAAGCTACTACAAGATAGAGCAAAATCCTTAAAAGGTAAGACACCGCTGATCACTATAAGTAAAAAGCTGAGAGCTCTCATAAAATCATCCAAAGCTAATTTTGAGAGAAAAATAGCTAAGGACTCTAAAGACAACCATAAGGCATTCTTTAGCTATGTCAGAAACCTAGGAGGAAACTCCCAGATATGCTCAGAATTAGTTCATAATGATGTGAAGATTACTGATCCTACAGACATTGCCAACATACTGGCTGACAGGTTCAGTGCAAACTTCTCCCCCCCCCCCTAAAGGAGAGATATCTATACCAAATGATTGTAGCCCCCAAACATCTCTAACGCCCAGGTGAGAACTGCTCTCCAAGGCAAAGAACACAGCATCCATGGGACCTGATGGTGTCCCCGGCTGTGTGCTCCATGAACTCAACGAGGAATTAAATCCACAGTTAGGACAGCTGTTTAATCTTAGTCTCGCCTCGGATACGTACCCAGGAATGGCGCACAGCGACTGTGGTCCCACTCCACAAAGGCGGCGCTTCCACCGACCCTGGAAATTACCGCCCATTAGCTTGACAAGCCTTATCTGCAAAGCCATGGAGAGGATCATAATGGATCTCATAAATAAAGACATAGGGAATTTGCAGACTTTGGATTCAACCCAGTTTGGCTTTGTCAAAGGCAGATCATGCCTTCTAAACTTGGTCGACTTTTTGAAACAGTCACCAAGGCCATTGATGAGGAAAGGCAGTCCATACAGCCTACCTAGACCTGGCGAAGGCTTTCGATACAATACCCCACTCGGGTATCATTGAAAAACTCATCAACTTAAATGTAAACCCATACATTACAAGATGGGTTGCAAACTGGCTGGGCGACAGAACACACAGGGTCAGGGTTGCTGGTGCCATGTCAGACTCAAAGCCTGTCACAAGTGGTGTCCCACAGGGCTCAGTCCTGGGCCCACTCTTGTTTGGCATCTACTTTTCTGAAGTACAAGCAAACACAGGAGGGTTATGGCTGACAAAGTTTGCAGATGACTGCAAACTGGGTGCCGTGGTTGAAAACACATCCGACACAGATATCCTCCAGAAGGGTCTCACAGAAGCGGATAACTGGTGCCAGAGCCATGGCCTTAAGTTAAATGCCAAGAAATGCATAGTCATACCCTTCGGGAAAAATAAGGTCACCCCTAGCTACCAAATAGGTGGCAATCCCCTGAACACAGAAGAAGTTATTAGGGACCTAGGAACCCAGGTTGACAGTAGCCTTTCATTCGACAGTCATATTGCTAAAGTGGTTAGGAAGACCTTCTACATTGCCCACCTTATCATGAAGGTATTCACATCCAGATCAAGGGAAGTCATGGTCCTCCTATACTCATCAGTCATCAGACCAATGATTGAGTACAATGCCCCATTCGGAATGTACCTGACCCGACACTTGCAGCAGCTGGAGAGGCCACAAAAGTTCCTCACCAAAAGGATAAAGGGTCTCAAAAATCTGTCTTATGCTGCCCGACTGAAAGAACTCCAGTTATATTCAGTTGCGTACCGCTTGCTCAGAGGGGACCTATGCCTGACATACAAGGCAATGTCAAACCCAGACCTGATGAACATGCTTCATCTCAAAAATCTAGATCCCTCAGAGCCACAAGGCGGGAGACTTAAACCTAGACACGGTTATTAATAGGGCGTGCTGGAGGGATAGATTCATCACCCAAAGACTCCCTATGCTGTGGAACAAAATCCCGGTTTATGTGAGGCAAAGCACCTCACTGGCCTTGTTTAAGAGAAATCTTGACCAATGGATGGGAGATCGCAGATACACCCCAGGGGTTACCTCAGTGTCACTGCTAGACAGAGGCACAGCTAAATAATGGGCATAGTTTCTCCTACCTAAAGGGGAGGCGTAAGCCACAAAACTATGGGCTAGGCTTATAAATGCCCTCGGGCAGATAGCCTAGTATGAACCTATGAACCTATGAACCTATGAAAGAAATTAGACTGTTAAGAAAAATAGTGTGAATCTGTAAGCAATATGTTGAATTTAAACATGATAGAAGCACAGACTATAATATTTTGGTTGAAGATACTTTAAAAACTTTGGATCTAAGAAGTATTGAAAAAGAGCTATGTGGGTGGCTTGAAGGTCCAGAGGTTTATAGGTGTTTACTAGGCTAACAACCACAAGGGACTTTTTAAGCCTAGCCATACATCTTGATAAGCGTAGGCATGGGCCTGGGAGACGAACCATTTACAGGTACCTGTGCCAATTAGAGGCGTGCTGTGAGGGATGAAGGATATAAAAATAGTATGCAACTAAAGACACATTAAACATAATTAGTTTAAAAGCAATCTAGGTATCAAGTGTGAAAACAGTGACACTACAATTTGCTTTAGAGAGCACCCACAAAAGCAGGACCATAGACACAGTCCAGTTCACCTAAATGATTGATACAAAAAAAAAATTCCTAACATGAAGGAGCAAATGGTAGCAACTCCCAAATCTATCCTATCACATATGGACTCTTCTGTAGGTAGATAACTGGCTACCTAATGAAATGTCAGAACTCAAAGTGCTGAGTGCTGACTAGCCAAAAAAAAAAAAAAGGTGAAAACACAGGAGAAGAGTGTATCGTGAAAATTGCTCTTTTCCTTTAGACCTCTTTTTGCGGGGGGAGACCAAATTCCCCCTCTGCACCCGCACATTCAATAAACATATATATATATACTAACTCTGGGATAAGCAGACCTCATATGTTCATAGGTTCATAGGTAGGTACTAGGCTATCTGCCCGAGGGAATTTATAAGCCTAGCCAGAGTGTGTCGGCTTTCACCGCCCCATTGATTAATTAACTGAGCCTCTGTCAATCAGAGACAATGAAGTGATCCCAGGGGTGTATTTTCTGTTACCCATCCACTAATCAAGGTTTTTCTTGAAGAGTGTTAGTGACGGGCTCTTGGAGAAAAGAAAAAATGCTAAGGAATAGCATATCAGACTTAATATATACAAGTCCAATGTTTTAGTCATTCAGTCTCTGTATAAACACTTTTGGCTTTTCCTGGTTAGCGGTCTACTCAACGGATCACTGATCTGCTATAGTTTGGATAATCTCTAGCAGGTGCAAACATTTCAGATGGTTACCTGGACAAACTGATACTGCAGTCTTAACATGAAACATAAACTCACTGGTAGGTACAATATGTTTAATTCACGTAGCAGTGCACTCACAACCTGTGGCTGGCACGATCATCATGATGAGTGTCAGTTCATTACATTCTTAGTGAACTTTAGCCAGAGATTACAACATTACCAAATGATCAAAAAACTGAGTAATATTGATATCACCTACGTGGGCATGTAATTGCATCACGAGGGAAACACAGCCATCATGATGGTGATATGTTCCTCTTTTCCCACCCACATTGCAGCAATAAGTCTATCACAGTCCCAGAGTTGTCACCAGGACTTGTGCAGTAGGTGTCCTCCCAACAAATCTCCTCACCTGCCACCACAGAAGAGCTAGGCAGTCATAACTTCATCATTCCTTCTGCTGCTAATCAAACTCAGTATGTCCATTATATTACATTGTGTTATAGGAACTACCTGTAACAATGCCTTGAAAAGGAGTAAAGCCACACATTTCATCACTGTTTAGATGGAAGCAGCTTTTGTGCAAATATTACAGACACTCACTATAAACGAGAACT
The DNA here is from genome assembly GCF_019279795.1 of Protopterus annectens. Taxonomy (NCBI): domain Eukaryota; kingdom Metazoa; phylum Chordata; order Ceratodontiformes; family Protopteridae; genus Protopterus; species Protopterus annectens. Next base: position 1,925,782,458 of record NC_056729.1, on the reverse strand, counting down.
AACGAAAAATAGTAATGACAGTTTTGAGAAGTAACTGCCCTTCAGGAAGTAATATGAACAATTGTTATAGTAGCATTATTTATTGATTTATTGATATTTGTTGACCGGGAAACTCCACTGAGTTGAAAACTCATTTTCAGTGGAGACCCGAGGAGAAAAGTTCCAATTGCAAATTAAAAAGTATATAAGACAATATTATATATACAACAATGTCTAATTATTTCATACAAGTTATCAAAGAGTACAATACAATAAATGTAAAGTTTAATACATTTTAAAACAAATAAGATTTTCAACGTTAGTAACATAGACAAAGAGATAGTTATATAGTGTTCAGTTTTATACCTTTTGTCTTAAAAATTTATGGTGCATGTCCTGACCTTGACCCCTTGTGGGATTATGAGAAGAACAAAATGTAGAGTGATCAAATTCACAGGGGTAGAGGTATAACCTCAATTTGCTTGACAGAGCCTACACTCTGTGGTTTTGTAAGCAGGGACATATTGGCTCATTAAGGAGATAGTTTCTAAAGTGAGTTTAAAGTTTTTTTAAGGATTCAATTTGTGTAATGGGGGGGAAGGGTGTTCCATACTTTAGATATGGAGTACGAGAATAGGCTCTGTCCAGCCCAATTACTGGGTTTGGAGACTTTTAGGAGTTGTTTATTAGTGGATTGAAGGTTTTTGGTCAGGGTGTAGAATTTAAGAATAGAATGGAGAGAAGGGCATTTTTCTGTGTTATATATTAGTTTATGGGATAGTGCTAGTTGTGTATAGTGAAGGAAATGGAAAAATTCAAGCCATTTCACTTCCTTAATGGCTTGGAAGTGGTGAGTTTGATAAGATAGACCAGTGGCGAATTTAACAATTTTATAGTAACATGATTGCAATTTGTTGCTCATGGATGAATGTAAGTTAGTGAAAATAGGACAGCCATAGAGAAGAGATGGGATAAGAAGGGTATTTGCCAGTTTTATTTTTGTAGTTTTATCCATATATGATTTCTGTCTATAGAGTCGGCCTAGTTTAAAGTGTGTTTTTTATTGTGTTTAGAATATGTTGCTCAAAGGATAGTTTATCATCGATAGTAATACCTAATAATTTTGCTGATTTTACTACCTCAATTTTGTTCTGTTATGGCACAAAATTGTAAGACCGCATGAAGTCGGCTTACACGTATTACACCTGATGTTTCAAAATAAACTAGGAAATGATGATGAAGATGAAGAGAACATTGAATCACCAAAGAAAAATAATGGATTAATTCTCCTTCAATGTGTCCAAATGTCAGATGCCATTATTAAGGGAGATTTCTTTACACCTTTTACATGTAGAAGACAGTAACAATAGTATATTGTAAGAAATAATATGTTTAGTATAGCACATCTACATTCCAAGACTAGAATGATCTACAAACCCAAACCTTAGATCAAAAAAGTTCACACCACCTGTGGTGACTCTATATAGGTTCATAGGTTCATACTAGGCTATCTGCCCTAGGGCATTTATAAGCCTAGACAGAATGTGTTTGGCTTTCGCCACTCATTTTAAATTTATTTTGCAATGCCCTTTTTCGAGGGTAGTATACTGTGCCTCTGTCTAACAGTGACACAGAAGTGATACCTGGGGTAAACCTACGATCTCCCATCCACTCATCAAGATTCCTCTTGAAGAGAGTCAATGAGGGACTCTGCCTAACCTGGACTGGGATTTTATTCCAGAGTGAAGGGAGCCTCTGAGTTATGAATCTGTCCCTCCAGCATGTCCTATTTATTTCAATGCTGAAGTTCAAGTCTCTCGAGCACGTAGCTCGATGGGATTTGGATTTTCTGAGGTGCAGCATGTCCATTAATTCCGGGTTGCACATGGCTTTATACGTCAGGCACAGATTGCCTCTGAACAGGTGGTATGCCACTGAGTAGAGCTGGAGTTTCTTTAACCAGGCAGCATATGGCATCTGTTTGAGCCCTTTGATCCTCTTGGTGAGGTACTTTTGGGGTCTTTCCAGTTACTGCAGGTGTCTGGTAAGGTACATCCCAAAAGGGGCATTGTACTCAATTATGGGCCTGATGAGGGATGAGTAAAGAGGCACGATGACCTCCCTGATCTGGATGTGAATCCCTTCATGATTAGGTGGGCTATATAAAATATTTTTCTAACCACTTTGGCCACGTGGTTGTTAAATGAGAGATTGCTATCAACTTGGGTCCCCAGGTCCCTAATTACTTCTTCTGTACTTAATGGATTACCACCTGTGTGGTAATTTGTGGGCACTTTGTTTTTGCCAAATGGGATGACTATACACTTTTTGGCATTTAGCTTGAGGCCATGGCTCTGGCACCAGTTGTCTGTTTCTATGAGGCCCTTTTGGAGGATGCTTGTGTCGGCTGGAGAGTCGATTATGGCGCCCAGTTTGCAGTCATCTACGAACTTGGTCAGCCACAGTCCTTCCATGTTGGCCTGTACCTCCGAGAAATATATACCGAACAAGAGAGGTCACAGGACTGAGCCTTGTGGGACAACACTTGTAACTGGTTTAGAGTCTGACATGGCTCCAGCAATTCTAACCATGTGGGTTCTGTCCTTGAGCCAGTTTGCAATCCATCTAGTGACATAGGGGTTTATATTTAAGCTGGTGATCTTATCTATAATGCCCAAGTGGGGTATTGTATCGAAGGCTTTTGCGAGGTCCAGGTAGGCTGTGTGGACAACCTTCCCCTCGTCAATGGCCTTGGTGACTGTTTCAAAGAAATCAACCAGGTATAAGAGGCAGGATCTGCCCTTAACAAAGCCGAACTGGGTAGGATCCAGTGTCTGTAGGTCCCCAATATCTTTATTTATGAGGTCCATGATGATCCTTTCCATAGCTTTGCAGACCAAGCTAGTCAGGCTTATGGGGCGATAGTTTCAAGGATCCGTTGAGGCACCACCTTTATGGAGAGGGACCACTGTTGCTGTACGCCACTCTTTGGGCACATATCCTGTAGTAAGGCTGAGATTAAACAGTAGTTTTATATTTGGGTTTAGCTCGTCTTGGAGTTCATGTAGGATGCAGCCCGGGACACCGTCTGGTCCCATTGATGCTGTGTTTTTTGCTTTGGAGAGGGCGGCTCTTACCTGAGCATCTGAGATGTCAGAGGGGCAGCAGTCTGCTGGGATAGATATTTGCCCTTTTGGTGGGGAGGGGGGGAGAAGTTTGCGCTGAACCTGTCAGCTAGGATGTTGGCAATGTCTGTGGGTTCAGTGTATTTTTTGTCATTTTGGACTAATTCTGAGCATATCTGAGAATTACCACCCAGGTTCCTAACATAACTAAAGAAAGCCTTGTGATTATCCTTAGTGTCCTGTGCAATTTTTCTCTCAAAGCTGGCCTTAGACAATTTTATGAGTGCCCGTAGTTTTTTGCTAATACTGATCAGTGATGCCTTCCCTTTTTGGGATTTTGCTCTATCATTTAGTAGCTTCCTCCTTCTATTGTATAGTTTGTTTATGGCTTGGGTCCACCAGACAGGACGTCTGCCTTTGGAGGATTGGGTCTTGGTTTTATTTGGGATTGCATGATCCATGCATTCCTGAAGGTGTTCATAGAATGCATTTATAAAGATTCTGCGGTCTGGGCTGTATTTTCCACAGGCCCGGGGGCTTTGAAGGATTCCACCTCGGTTTTGAGGAGTGTGAAATTTGCTTTAGAGAAGTTTTTCACTGTGGTTTTCTGGGCAGGGGGTGGGGTCGGGATGTGAATATCTAGTAAGATTAGTTTATGGTCTGATCTAACCAGTGAGGGATACACTTCTGGTCTGGAGCATAGAGTCCCCATGTTGGTGATGATCAGGTCCAGTATGTTTTCCCCGCTTGTGGGAGTGGTAACAAGTTGTTCCATAGCATTGGAGTTTATAAATTCTAGAAACCTTTGGGCTAGGGTGTTGGAGCTAGAGTAATGCTCCCAGTCTGTTTGGGTAGTTGAAGTCGCCCAATATAATGGTGTTTGGAGAGAACTTCATATTTTCCAGTGTTCTCAGGAAGGCTGATTGGGGTTCCTGGGTTTGGGAGGGTGGTCTGTAGCAGGCTATAAAATGGAAGGCAGTTTTACCCACTGTTAGTTGCACATGGATAGTCTCTGATGCTTCGTGCTTTGCCACCAACCTGGAGGTGTGGGTATCTTTGATGAATATCGATACTCCCCCTCCTTTTGTGGTTTGGTCCAAGTTTTGGGGCAGAAAAGCATGGTATGAGGTATAACCTGGTAGTGCTGGGGTGCTCTCGGGAGCCCTGAACCAGGTTTCTGTTACTGCACAGATGTCGATGTTCTCCATGCTAAGGAGAGTTTTGAGTGTGTGCATCTTGAGGTTTAGAATTCTGGCGTTGAGTAGCATTACTCTTAGTTTCTTATCCCTTGTGATACCTATGGAGGTGGGTTTGTCTTTTGAGATTGTAAGTTTACCCCAGGGGTCACATCTGTGTCACTGCTAGACAGGGGCACAGTAAACTAATTCTATTATATAAGGGGACCTTCATTGTGTCACTACTAGACAGAGGCACAGTATTCTAAATTTATTCTGTACATTTTTGTACCATTTCATGGGGTGGCAAAAGACACATCACTATGGCTAGGCTTACAAATGCCCCAGTGCAGATAGCCTAGTACTAAACTATGAAACTATGAAACTATATATATATATATATATATATATATATATATATATATATATATATATATGTGTGTGTGTGTGTGTGTGTGTGTGTGTGTGTGTGTGTGTGTGTGTGTGTGTGTGTGTGTGTCAAGCGCGCATTAAGAGTGAATAGAGAAACATTATTTTAGATGAAATGCAAAATGACTCAAAATAACAAAAAGTAAAACATTTTTTTTTTTTCTGGGGAAAGCCCACCTGGTCCCTCAACACCCTCTTCTATTATATATACCAATTCCAAAATTGTACAAAAGTAGGATAAGGGCAGATTCCCTTAACCTAATGCACCACAGTCTCATACAAAATGCTATTAAGAAAAACTTAATTGAAAACAACATTCGCTCATATAAGTGTTCGCTCTTATTCACAACCTCAAAAAGCATTAGCTCACAAGAGTGTTCACTGTTTTGGTCTGCAACCACTTATATATGTAAATATCACAGCTTTGAGAAAGCTGGAGCTAAGTTTATAAACATTTTGCAGTTTAACACATGGGCAAAATTTATGTAGTATCTGCAGATTCACTGGCATTATCTAAACCAGATAAGTGGTAACATCAGTACTATCCATAGGAATTAATTAGAAGTTATACATAGGGATAAATATATTAGTGGAACTCTGAATGAGGAGGTCAAAGTTAGAATCAGACGGTCTGCAGCCAACTGGTACAGAGTGTCATGGCTAATGCATTACAGAAGAATGTCAAAGAAGCTGAAAAGTAAAATGTACATAACAGTGGCAAAGCTAGTACTGCTGTATTGCAGAGACACCTGGGCAATGAAAGCAGGATTGTTGCTTGAGGTGATGAAGATGAAGTGACTAAGATGCATAGTAGGATTTACACTGTAAAACAGATGAAGATGGTGCAGTGGTGCAGAGGTTTGCTTTTTTGCCTCACAGCAAGAGGTTCTCTGCTTCATTTATCAGCTGGGTTACCTTTTGTGTGGAGTCTGCATGTCCTCCCTGCATTTGTGTGGGTTTCCTCCGAGTGCTCCCATTTCATACCACATTACAAAGACATGCATCTGGAGCATTTATCCCCTGGCATCCACTGAAAATTCACTTGCTATAAGTCAGAACTTTCCAGTAAACAAATGTAAAATAAAATAATAAGAAATGCGGGCATAAGAATAAAAGCCATAGTAGCCCCAAATGGAGAGAAGGTCAAGGAGAACAAACTACAGTGGTTTGTCACATGTATAGGAAAGCAGAAAATAGTTTGGTAAACATCCAGAAGTTCACTGGAAAATCCAAATAAGGGCTCACAACACAAACAGTTGAAATAGTTTATTGGATAACGCTCACAAATTCATACGTTTTCGACACACCTCTTCTTCAGAATCTTTCAAGTATTCACCATAACTGGATTTCCTGAAAGTCACTCTTGTTCTTCTTTTGGCTTTTCCCATTTATGGGTCGCCACAGCAGAACTCCGGTCCTCTCATAATTAGCAGTAGATCTTTACGGTGCCAGCTCAACAAAATAGTTTGGTAAACAGATTTGTAAAAATGCTGGAATGAGGGCATGATGAGATAATGAGTTCTATCTAAAAGAAACATGGAGTTTTGGAGCGTTGGCATAATGACTGATGCATTTGCCTCACAGCCACATGGTACAAAGTTTGATTCTCACCCTTGAGAGAAATTGGCTAGACTTAAAATGAACCACGAGGGCAGTTAGCCTAGAATTCATGCAAGAGAAGGCTTGAGACAAGTAGGCATGTTTGTCAAAAAAGATAGGGTAGAGGCTGTGAATAGAGAGAGAGAGATGCGGAGAAGTGGCAACAGCTGAGGCAACAGCTCAACCCTGTGTAAAAAGTTGAAGCAAGGGGATTGTTGATGATGATAACAGTTTTTCTGCCCGTGTCAGTAACCATTAGGTCTCTCTCTTTCTGCTCACTCCCTTATCCTCTTTCTTTCCCCTGGGAGGTGAAGGCCCAGCATTCCATTCATTCTATGAGTGACAGGTAAGCAGCAGAAAATGGTGCCATCCTCCATTTTGTCATAAGATGCTGTGTTTTTATGTCCCTAAACCCAGACCACACACCCAGTTTATTGTACAATCAGCATCTATGAGGACCCATCAGTTGACCACACGTGATGTAACACCAGAGGCCAGCCCTGATTCCTTCAAAGCCTCTTGCAACCAACAGTCTCTCAAGACCTCCAGCCTCCACAAGGGAGATCACAGTGGAAGTTATTGCCTGAACATTAACACCATTACTTCCCTTGAAGACAGGTATGTGGCAGAACCATATCACTCCTCCATTCCCTTTGCCAGCACTAAAATATGCCTGAGACACTAGCTGCATTCCTGTCAGCCATGTTGTAGTCAGTTTTGTCCCTCTGAACCAGTAGAGTTGGCTATGCATCAGGCCTTTAAAACACATGCTAAGGGACATGCATTTAATCTGAGGTGTCAGAATGATCAAATAGGTAATGGACCTCATATTCCCTTTGGCTATCTACTTATCTTTTCTTTATGAATACGACTAGACTGTGATTTACCACCCTGACTGCGAAAGTTGTTTCAGTCTGTATAGGACTTTAACCTTTTCAATATGATAGTCTGAAATGTCTACTCTTATTGTTAATGCTATTGTATTTTTTTTGTAACTGTGCAGCCAGGAAATCTATTAGTCAGCCCTGGAAAAATCCCTCTGCCCCTAATTCTCAACAGTGTTGCCCCTTGTTGAGAAGGTCTACCATGCAGAATTTAAAATTGCAGTTTGGGAAAAGGTAAAGAATACAAGTTTGATCAGTACTGGGCTCCACATCTTGTATCTATCTATCTATCTATCTATCTATCTATCTATCTATCTATCTATCTATCTATCTATCTATCTATCTATCTATCTATCTGTCTATCTATCTATCTATCTATCTATCTATCTATCTATCTATCTGTCTATCTATCTATCTATCTATATCTATCTATCTATCTATCTATCTATCTATCTATCTATCTATCTATCTATCCTTTGTAGACTGAATTAATACCACTAGCCTTTTTGCCTTTTTTTGGGGGAGACTAGAGGTGGTATTTATTTTTCTAGGGACAATTTGAACAGGGAATCATCGAACATCCCCTAGTCTTTTTCATAGGTGCTGTGGTATGTTTTACATTCACCTGATCTACCACCATCTGCTATCATGCTAGGAGTCTAAACAAAAAACTCTAATCCCTAAAAGCTCTCTTTACCCTAGAGAATGCTGATATCCATGCAATTACTGAGACATGGTTTAAAGCTGCAGAGAGGACACCAATAGTGCAAGGTTATAATGCCTTCCACACATTTAGACCAGCAACTTCACAGGCAGGGACTAAAGGTGGAGGTGTCTCTAGTTACTTCAAAAATAAATATACTCGTGGGGTCAGCACCTAGATGGCCAACTGAGAGCAGTGAATTTTGAGAGCTCCATAAACTAGTATAATAATACAGGAAAATGTTATTATTTTCAAGTTTAAAACATCAGAAATCTAGAGATAAATTACTAGACTACATAAATATCAATTTTGGTGGAGATATACAAACATTTTCCTGTCAAGTAACTTGGAGATATATTGAGTCACTGAATATGAACAAACCAAGGAATTGTCATCCAGATGTTGCTTTGAAAAATGAACTGCAATTGATGACATCTGTCTTACAGGAACTATCTTTGAAGATGAATGGCTTTAATAATGCCTTAGAAAACCTCAAATTAAATTCTGAAAAACAGACTGATACTCTTAAGGAACTAGTACAGCAACACCATATAAAAATAACAAATATAGAGACTTCTTTAAATGACATTGAAGAGAGACTCAAAGAGGAAAAATTTCAAAAAGAATTTCTGCTTAAACAGAATAGATGGATGCGAAACAAAATAGATGACTTAGAAAACAGGGAAATGAGAAACTGCATAAGGATCTTTGGTCTGCCTGAAAACACTGAAGGAGAAGACATTATTTCATTCTTAACCTGGATTCTTGAATTTTTAGATGTGAAAGAGGGACTTTCATTTGGAATTGAAAGGGCGTATAGAACACTGAGGAAACCTGCTTCTAACTCATCAAATACTCCACCTAGATCCATAGTTATAAAATTTCTTTCATTTCTTGACAAGGAACTAATATTAAAATCTTCTTGGAGAAAATCACCCTTAAAATACAATCACAGCCTGATAAGGTTTGACAATGATTATTCTTCTAGAATACTAGAACAAAGGAAAAAAGTCTGGCCAATACAATGAGATGAGAACCTTTAATGACATAGAAGAAGCTACTATATTCATCTAAAGCAACAACATAGTGTCTACCCAAGAAGAAATAGAATGGATGGCCTCTACTCTTAAAATAATAAGATAAACAAATCCTTGGACTGATGCTAGAAAGAAGAAACAAAAAACTGACTACAAGATAGCTGTCCCAAAAAATAACTCTTACAACTACATCTCTCAAAGTATCAACTGATATGGTACAGCACTTGTCATCTGTTTTTATTTTTTTTAAAAGGAGGGTTTCTTAAACAACTGAGAAACAGTAATGATTTATTCAGAATGTTCAAACAGTCCAATACTTCTTCACAAACAAAGGTAGGCCAGGATGGGTTATTATTTACATTATATATAAGCGAAACAAAGCAACATATAATACAAACATAGACATTTATGTTCCCCTACTTGAACTCAATGAACACTTATCTTTTTCAATGATTTTACTTTTAATAATTTAAGTAATTAATTAACTAATTCAACAAGGTACCATTCATCAGAGTTTAGACTCAAATGTAACAAATTAACACTGTATATAACAACAGTAACAGGAGTGTTTTGAAAAAAAATGCTGTCATGGAGACTAATGCCTTTTTCAGTTAAAGTATGATTTAAAATGTCATGTATATCCTGGTTAAATAATAGTAGCAAGCTCTTACTGAAAATGTCATCATTATTCTGTCTAAACATAGTTGATATCAGTCATGACATTTATCACAGCTATGAGTGCTGTTTGATCAATCCTGACATGGTGTGTGTGTGGCTGCAGCTATGTCTGGCAGCTGTTGTATGTTGTTGTTTTAGTCATTGGGAAGCTGTGGGTTGCAGCTTGTGATCGAGGTTTGCTGATGCTTGTGTATTAGGAAGAGACATTTGGTGTTTTAGCCTGGATCCAGGGGAAGGGGGTGGATAAAACTGTGATTTGGGATATTTTGGCAGAGAATAGTTTGTTTATACATGTGCTGAGTGAGAGGTGGTAAGGCTAGAAGAATGTGTTATTTCTTGTTGTGGTGGCTTGTTGGGAGGTTTTTTTTTTTTTTTTATCTGTTTGCTGTCCGTTCTTTTCCTGGCTGCTGCCTCACTGAAAGGGAGGGAATTTAGGCTTGAAGATGCAGTGAAGTGAAGCTTTACTTCAGGTGCATCACGAGCCTCTGGTATGCAGTACACAGACACACTAACAGGAACAGATGCTCCCAGGTTGTTACGGTAACAAAGACAGAGTAACGATAATGCTCAATGGCTCTGAGGAGCCTCCAAGATGATTCTCAACAATGAAATTTTTGGTTTAAGCAATATATATATATATATATATATATATATATATATATATATATATATATGTATATATGGTTCTAGGTCATAACATCGACAACTAAAAAGATCGACACCGACTTCACTGAAACAAAAACATCGACACAGAAATAACCGACAGTGCAAATCACGGATATTTAACAGGTAAGCGGTTTAAATTTCGCTAATCATGCCTACCATGGTTTAGTAAGTGTAGCAGTGTTATGCATGTGTTACAATCATTGTACTACTTAGTCCCTATGGTAGGCATGATTAGCAAAATTTAAACCCCTTACCTGTTAAATATCCGAGATTTTTACTATCGGTTATTTCTGTGTCGTTGTTTTCGTTTCATAACCGACAGTACAAATCACAGATATTTAACAGGTAAGGGGTTTAAATTTCGCTAATCATGCCTACCATAGTTTAGTAAGTGTGGCGGTGTTATGCATGTGTTACAATCATTGCACTACTTAGTCCCTATGGTAGGCATGATTAGTGAAATGTAAACCGCTTACCTGTTAAATATCCGTGATTTGCACTGTCGGTTATTTCTGTGTCGATGTTTTCGTTTCGGTGAAGTCGGTGTCAATCTTTTTAGTTGTCGATGTTATGACCTAGAACCGTATATATATATATATATATATATATATATATATATATATATATATATATATATATAATAAAAGGGCTGTTTTAAACCACATGTACACGTATTTATGGTCTCCCAACATTTTGTTTAGCTCATTAAGTTGATCCTTGATAAAAAATAAAATAAATAAATAATAAGCGCAATTTTATATTTAAAATGTATTTTGGTCCAAACACATTAAGGACTTACATAAGAGTGGAAGTCTGAGTTATTGTGAAAGAATAAAAGTGCTTGGTCTTGTGCAGTACCCATTGCTGTGGTCTGGGAGCTGAGCTTGCTCGGACGTGTTGGGCATATGGGGATAGCTAATTCTAGGTGTGTTTGGCGTTGCCAGAAAGTGCTAGTGAGTCATCAGATGGAAAGGGAACTTATAATCATTAATCATAATAAGTGAATTTGTTGTTTATAACCTTTAATTTCACTCATATTATAATAAGAAATGACAGATATGAAAATCTTTATGTGTAGGAAATGGAGGAAGAGGGATGCACTGATAATTAAAATGCACTAAATTTCATTATTGTTCACATAAAACAAACTTGATGCTTTAAGAAAGTTAGCAGCAAACAAATTGATTTAAATGCTGACAAGCAATGAAATATAACTTCTGATATATCCAATAATATATATTGTATTATAAACATTAGGTGTAAATATTATTGCCATCTATTTATATTAAGTAATACGTTTTGAAAGACTTCATCAATAAGATCAATAAGGGTGAATATGTTAAATAACTGTGTACTATAATCTCTTACTGAGGTTTTATATATGATATATCCTACTTTAATATGATTGAATTGCTTGTCATCTATCTTTCATGTAAATATTAATTGTTTATGCAATACATTGATATTTATATTGTATTACAATTCTGTCTAATCTACAATAGTACTATATCTGTTCAAAATGACATAAATATTGCTTATTCCTATTACAAATATTCTCTGTGTGACAATTCAATTTATGGAGCTCAGATGTTCTGGATTCTCAAGGTATGAGTGATAATCTGATAAACTTAGGTTTATCCATCAGATTTGGAATGATTTTCATTCCATGGCTAGTGCAGATCTTAGTTTTGTTAATATTTACTAATTTAAATTTGTTATTTAACAAAAACATTTTTTGCATGCCTGACCAAAACATTACCTTATTGGTAAATCCTCAAAGTATAAAACTGATAATATCCTTTAAAAGCTCAATCATATACTTTATAGTTACCAGAGGAAAATGTGCAATGGTCACAATAAAATAAAAAACACATAGTCAAAATAACCAAGACAGATTTAACTTTATTATCTTTAAATACCAATGGCTTAAAAAATCCTAGAACGAGATCAAATCTACTGAAATATTTAAAACTGAAAAAAGCACAAATTGTCTTCCTTCAAGAAACTCATTTCAAAACAAATGACAATTGCAAATGGAATCCTAAGGAATATATGATATTGGTGCAATCCACTTATAAGACAAAGATAAAAGGGGTAACAATTTTATGGAAAACAAATGTGATTAACCCAGAAATCATTTATAAGAATGAAGATAAAGAAGACCTTTTGGCATTAGTAATAGTTAAACATAACAACAGAATATGGACCCTAGCCAATCTATACTGGTTCCCAGGCAATGGAACAGGAACTGTTAAAAAACATTTGGATTTCATTTCCAATAATTATAAAGGCAACTTCATATTAGGAGGAGATTTTCACTGTATATTTGATATTTCTGAAACGACAAATAAAAGACCGCTGTGTACAGCTGCTGTATCAAAAGCATTAAACTGGGTAGAATCATTTCATCTTGTAGATACTTTTGAATTTAAAGAAGATAAATCTTTGTTAGTTTCCCATCAAGATCACAGATCTGGTACCCAAACTGGAATAGATAAAATATTTGCTGCCCATGACTTACACTCTAAAATCATTAATTTCTCAATCACTCCCTATCCCTTTTTAGACCACAATTCATTGATACTAAAACTTCAAAATGGGTACAAACCATTAATCTTTAACTCCAGAATTCCAGCAAATATAACTAAAATTAAAGAGTTCAAACCATGGTTGTTATCTCAGTTCTTCTTAGATGCTAATTACACAACAGAGATAAATAAAATAATGATATGACACTCATTAAAAGCTTACATATATGGTAAAACCCTAACTTGGTATAAAAAAAATCAGAGAATGAGATTCTGAATTATTAGATATACAATCCAAACTTTTGTCAGTAAAAGCTGAAAAAAAATCAAAATCATTTGGAGATGAAAAAGAAAGTAGAAGTATTAAACAATAAATGCAACAAAATTCTAACACACACAACACTAGTTTAGCTTTAGAAAAACTAAAACTTAATACCTTGGCCACTTCTCCCAAATATCTTCATAATTTATCCACAAGAATCAAAATACAATCAAAAGCTAATAACATTAAAAGTATCTTCCATGAAAAGAAAGGAGAAAATGTCTCGGATATAGATGGCATTCTTGATGCCTACAGAAATCACTATATGGAACATTTCCAAAAAGAAAATATACATATTGATCAACTAAATCTAGATGAAAAATTTCTAATATAAAATAATACCAGAAAAATTAAAACTAGATCTGTAAGCACCCATATCCTACAAATAAATTACAGATAAAAAAAGATGGTAAAAATAATAAAGCTCCAGGTATAGATGGCATACTTGTGGAAATATATAAACTTTTTCCTTCAAATATACTATTCCTTTTCCATAAAACTCAATTAGAAATTCAGTCACAAGCTTTAATACCACCCTCTTGCAGATATTCCTTAATCACACCAATCCTAAAGGAAAACAAATCCCCAAATGTCTGTACCTCATATAGATCTTTATTATTGTTAAATAATGACTATAAGATATTCATGACAATATTAATTAACGAATGAAAATAGCACTATCCAAAACAATAAATTATGATCAAACTTTATTAAAATATCATAGACACAAACATGACAATAGTAAAATGATAATTTCTTTCATATATTATGTTAATAAAAAAAATAAATAAACACTCATAACTGGCTTAGATATAGAGAAAGCCTTTGATTCCCTAAATTGGGACTATTTATTCAAAATCCTAATGCTATTTTAATTTTCTGCATCCTTTGTTCATCTCCTAAAGAATACATATACAAATAAATTACTGTATGTCAAGTTAGGTCTTTTTACCTCTGAATCTATACAGATAACAAAAGGCACTAAACTAAAATGTCCCATGTCACCGATTCTATTTGCTCTGCCTATTGAAATATTGGCAGATTCAATTCATAACAATATAAAAATCAAAGTAATAGATGTTTATGAACAATACAATTCTAAATTAATGTTATTTGCTGATGACATATTACTAACATTATCTGATACAAAAGAGACACTAGAAGATTTAGATATATTAATTGACAAATTTCACATAACTTCAAGACTCCATTTCAATAAATCATTTTTTTTTAATTTTTAAATAAAAAAAGAACTGCTGACTAAGATGGATCACATCATAGGGAAACAATAATCTACGTTAAAATATCTAGGAAGTGAGTTATGCAATGATAATGAACTAGTCTTAAAAACCTACAATAATATCATCATTACAATTAAAATCTCTGTGGAAAAATGGAATAAAATAATATTAACATTTGAAGATAGACTACAGTTAATAAAAAATGGTTTTACTGCCCAAGATCCTATATATAGCCATAGCAATACAACTGTTACTAGAAAGGAATATACTTAAAAAAATAAATTCATGCCTAATAAAATTTTATGGTTTCTCAAAAGAAATAGAATAGCTTTAATGCATCATATCAGACCATGGAAACAGGGATAATTAAACTTTCCTGATATAGAAACATATATAAAAGCATCAATATCTAAACAATCTCAGATTGGATAAATCCAAATTACTCTGCAAATTGAAAATAATTACTAACTGTGATATCAATAAATGAATTTGATTTGCAAAAATATTTTAAATAACAGATAAAAACAATTTGCCATGGCACATATTATGTATTAGTATGCAATATAGCATAACTAAACCCACTAAAACTCGTATAATTCATTATTATATTGACTCGTTTAAGAAAAATATTAATGCAAATTTAGATTTAAAAGTCCGGTTTAATCTTATAACACCATTTATAGTCACAAAGTACTTTGCACATAAAATATATAGAGAAGTTATTCATTCCTGGGAACAGAAAGGATTTGTTTGTTGGCTCCAATGTATCAAAGAACTAAAAGTTCTAGATATGCAAGTAATAAAAACAACATACAGAATTCCACAACAGGACTGTCATATTTGCAAGATTTAAGTAGAATAATTAACAGTTCTTCATTTAAAGAAATACCTAAATTTATGAAATACATATATGAAATCATATATAATGACTTTGACATGAGAAACAGTATTTCAAAATTTTACAAAACATTGATAAACTATAAAACAACACCGAAAACCTCAAACTGGAAATATATAACAAAAAGGACGCTCAATACAGTTAATTGAAGATATTAAAACAAATATCTTATTATCGATAAAATATACATCCTTTACACAATACTGGAAAGTTTTTAATTGGAAATGCTTGTACAGAGCATTCTTAACCCTAGGCAGAATCAGTAAAATTAGTCCTTCCATAAAAGGAATATGTTGGCGATGTGAGCAAGAACACAATGCAGATTGGAACCACATTTTTTTTGATTATGTTAAAATTAAGCCATTTTGGAATGGTATTAATAATTTTCTACAAGCTTTATTTAATGAATCATTTTATTTAACTAAAGCTCTTATATTATTAAATGTGAACAAAGGTCCTCATTTGAATAGGTCAAATATGTATTTAGTATGGACTATACTTGCAATTTCAAGGAAGTGTATAAGAAGAAGATGGAATACAAACACAATACCAACTTTGGAAGACTTCTACAGCCTACTGAAGACCACAGCATTATTAGAAATTTAATTAAAGAACTAAGAACTTATCCAAAGCCATGTATCAACAACCCTTGGGGAAAAGTATTATCGTTGATTGACACTATACAATAATTGATCAGACACTCTGATAATGGATTGGACATATTTATAAAGTAAATGTATACATTAAGAGCTGTTATAGTGTCAGGCTAATGTAAATAGTGTACATAGTTATTTAAGATGTTATGGATAAATACTATGGAATTCATTCAAATGTATTTGAAAAATAAAACAAAATTTTTGAGAAAAACAATAAATATAATTCAAGGGTGGTCAAACAGGACAATGCATTTGAGCTGCACATGTTCAAATCACCATAGGTAAAATCCAATACCACTTCCTTGAAAGCTTTAGGTCCCCATCTATGACCCAGGAAACCCATACCATGTATTTAAATTTATTAGAAACATTAACCAGCCAACCCAATATCATTTTCCTGGGTGATTTTAATTACCTCACTATTAACTGGGAATCCTATACAACACCAAATGTACATAAACAGAGATTCCTGGATTTTGTAAACACAAACACCCTGGAACAGACAGCCAATACACCAACCAGGGGTGCAACCTTACTGAATCAGGTCCTCAGTAATATGAGAGACTGCTGCACACCCCCTACTTTAATGCCTTCCCTGGTAAGGTCAGATAAGAAAATGGTCTCCTTTAAAGTAGAATTAAAACCTGGACCCCCAGCTAAACTTGGAATATTCAGGAACTGTTCTAAGCTTAATCTCCTGCTATTAAGTGAGAACGTGGCAAAATGCAAGCCCCCATGAACCATGAGAACATTGTTTCCTATGCAGAACTGTTCGTAGAAACCCTGTACAATTATGTTAATAGTTGCATAGAGGCAGCTGTACCCACAAGGAAGAAGTACAGAACAAACTCAAAAAACAAATGAACCTGGTGGAATCACAAAATCAATAAGCTGTATTAACATAAGGAAGAAAATCATGGCAGAAATTAGGAGGTACAGCACATAGCAGGATAAAAGTACTCTCATCAAAGTAATAAAACACCTCACAGGACAAATAAGTCTACCAAAGCCAAATTTGAAGTAAGTTTGGCCTCCCAGGCCAAAGACAATCACAAAGCATTCTTTAGTTATGTCTGCAACCTCAAAGGCAATGCACAATTTTGTGCAGCACTCATTGTAAATGGAGCCACCTATACTGAGATTAATTTAGAGTTTTGCAGTGATTGACTGGCCCCAAAAGGTATTGGATAGATTAGACAGGAAAAAAAGAAGGATGATTCATACTCACCAAATGATGTATAAAAATCAGTGCATACAAGGAGGAGGGATGGTCCTCCTTGAAATTGATTACATGTATAGACCTGCAGTCATGGGACTCCACACATATCTACTGACCTCACAAGACCCAAACACAGTGAACATTTTGAAACATGAGGAGACCAAATCTAAGATGACTTCCCTACTTAGGCGAGCAGAAGCGTATTGACGTCAAGCAGGAATGGAAATCAAACCACAAGTAGATAAAACTCAGGCAGGAACTGAATGTGCCAAAAAACAAAAGAAATAATATAAGGTGAAGGACAAGATGAGAAGGCAAGAAATGTGGAAAATGCATAAATATAGTTGCATGTATAGAATACTTCTAGAAGAACCTCATGTTTATTGGGAACAAATGCAGGAATGGTTAAGAAGAGGAAAATTCAAACCAAGAGATAAAAGGATAATATTGGCAGCACAAGTCAATGAGCTACATATATGTTGGTCTACAAATTGCATTGAACATGTGGGAGAAATAGACAAATGTAGGTTTTGTAAAACAGAATTGGAAACAGTTGCACATCTTGTTGCTGGTTGCGACATACTAATGGCAAAAGGAGTGTATACTGAAAGGCATAACAATGTGGCAAGTCTGTTGTACTGGAGCTTGTGCAAACATTATTGTACTGAGGTGGCTGAAAAACAATGGAAACATGAGCCGCAAAGCATCATAGAAAATGATGAAGTTTATATCACAGGTGATCATCCATTGCCAACAGCTCAAAAGATAGATGCTAGAAAACCAGTTATAGTGGTCCAAGAATAGAAGACAAAAGTAGCATTGATCATTGAAATAGCCACACCCAGTGACTGCAGTATATTGCATAAAGAGAGACACAAAGTCATAAAATATCAGGATTTGCAGGCAGAAATGAGAGCAATGTGGAAGAAAGATACCCAGATAGTTCCAATAGTAGTAGAAGCAACGGGTCTTCTAGAAAATAATCTACAATCATATTTAGATATGCTACCAATACATGTAACTCCATATGAATTGCAAAAGGAATCATTACTGGGCACATTGTGGGTGCTGCGAAGAGCACTTTTGGCTGACATCAAAATTGAAACAATACTAACTTCATGAACTTTAATCATACTTTAACTTAGGAATGGGGTCCATTCCTGTCATGGTATTAGAAATCCAAAAGATTTGAAGAAATTAAAAAAAGGCAGAAGATATAGCAAACATCCTGGCTGATAAATTCAGCTCCAACTTTATCCCTCATTCCCCCTCAACCTTCCGTCAAGAAATATCATCAAATATAACTCCCCCTACTATCAGTAAGGAACAGGTCCTTAATGCTCTCTCTAAGACCAAGAACACTGCATCAAAGGTCCCAGACAATATCCCCGGATGCCTTCTAAACAGCATGAAACAACACTTATCAGGGCATCTGGAATTACTATTTAACTGTACCCTGCAAACAGGCTTCATGCTTAATGAATGGAGAAAGGCAACAGTCGTCCCTCTCCACAAAGTTAGGCTATCTACAGATCCTGGAAACTACATACCCATACGTCTCACTGGTCTTATATGTAAAGCCATGGAAAGAATTAAAATGGAGATGATCAACAGAGGTATAGTAAACCTCCAGACACTGGACCCAACCCATATTGGTTTTGTCAAATGCAGATCATGCCTACTCAGTATGGTGTATTTCTTTGAGAAGTTCACCAAAGCAATGGATAAGGGCAAAATTGTTCCCAGTGCCTAACTTGAAATGGCCAAGGCATTTTACACAATACCCTACTCAGGCATTGTTGACAAACTCAAGAGGTTAGGTATAAACCTGTATGTCACCCAGTGGATAGCTAATTCACTCACAGACAGAATCCAGAAAGTTAGAACTGGGGATTCCACCTCTACAAAGAGAGTAGTCATAAATGGAGTTCCTCAGAGATTAGTCCTTGGACCACTCCTTTTAGGCATTTACTTCTCAGAAGTCAAGACCAATGGCAGTGGTCTCTGGTTGACTAAATTTGTGGATGATTGCACATTAGGAGCTATCAATGAATGTCACACTGACACAAATGTTCTCCAGGAGGGGATGACACAGACAAACAACTGTAGTCAGAGCTATGGACTAAAACTAAATGCCAAGAAATACATAATAGTATCCATTGGGAAGTCATCCATCCTTGATAACTATCATATTGACAACACAACTCTTAGAGTTCATCCAGTAGTCAGGAACTTAGGGACAGACATAGATAGTAATCTAGCCTATGGCTATCATGTGTCTACAGTGGTGAGAAAATCATTCTATGTTGTACAACTTTTTAAACAAATGTATGGCATCTAAGTCCAAGGAAGTCATTGCTCCACTGCATTCATCAGCCCTATCATTGAGTACAATGCCCTCTTTGGTAAGTACCTAACCAGGCATATCCAACAATTGGAATGTCCACAAAGGTTCCTCACTAAAAGAATACAGGGTGTAAGTAAAATGTCCTACGCAGACCACCTCGTACCTGGCATACAGGGCATTGTCAGACCCACTCTGATGTACCTACTGCATATCCACAAAACAAACAGCACCAGAATTACCCATTCTAAAAACTTAAAACCTTGCCTGTAATATAAATAGAACCTGCTGGAGAGATAGGTATGTATCCCAAAGACTACCCTGTCTGTGGAACAGGCTCCCCAGCCATGTGAAGCAGAGTTCCTCCTTAACCCAATTCAAGTTCAACTTGGACAATTGGATGGGAAACTAGAAATTCATCCCTGATCTGGCACCTATGTCTCTAATGGACATGGATAACCTGTAAATGGTTCATCTCCAAGGCCCATGCTTACACTTATCAAAGGTATCAGAACTTGCCAGAGATTTGTGATGCAAGGCTAGGATTAAAAAGGCCCTTGTGGTCATTAGTCTAGTAAACACCTATGAACCAACTCAAGAAGATGGGACATTGGTTTAATGTCTCATCTGTCTATATTTCAGGGATCACCTTTTTATGTACAACCTTTTTTCCTTCATAATGATCTTTGAGTTCCTGAGATATAATGTAGTCATGAATTTCTGCACCTCATCTCATCTTTCCTTCAAAGTCACTCTACAGTACATTAGGGATATATCAGTTGAATTTATCTGTGTCACTTTGAGTTCTTTTCTGAAAGTTTTTAGCTGACCTTTGAGTCTTGAAATCTGTGGATAGTTTACTATCTCAAATACCTTACTATATCTTTACATAGGCACTAATGTGTCATGCACTATGTTGGATTTTGTGATGAATGCCATTCTTTTTATGATTTATAATTTATTATGCTGCACCATTTAGTAGCTCAACCCAGCTTCCTATACTCTTGACCCCTACATTTCTAACTCCCCATTGGTTGATTGCACAACCTTCAATTCAATTTAAACACCCCGAACATTTTAAGTTTCCTCCCACTTAGGCATCAAAGCACTGGTTAGCCATTCAGCCAACTGAAATCAATTAACACAGTTTTTGACCAATTAAATAAAACCTACTAAAAATCTTAATTCTCTGAATTTTCTTTTTGAATGTTAATGAACTTGTGTTTTGCAGACATTGTAAATGAAAGCTCAAAAATGAATAAGCTAGGTAACACAGCGCTCATCTGCCTGGTCATATGTGAGAGTGAAAGAAGTAAGCTTAAAAACCACATGGCCTGGTCTCTCAATGAATCATTGACTAAATGTTACTTTTGCATGAGTTTAATTTAGCATTTATTGTTTTATTTATTTATTTAATGTGGTGAACAAGCAACGTCAGCGTACTCCTAGAAGAATGGTATTCACACATTTCAACACTAAAAACCACTGGAACAGAAATAATTACAGGGTTGACACAGACAAGGTCATATCCTGTTTTATGGAAAAGTAAAAAAGTAATCACTGCTTTGGTTGTTTTAGCAGCATTTCCAGTATATATGATTGATTTTAATAGAGTTGTAGCGGCATACAATGAAAGCATTTTTTCTAACTTTAATGTCCAGCCTTAAGTTGCTGTAATTCACATGAATGTATTTTATGGAAAAGTAGGAAAGTGCTGCAGCAATCCTGCTGACCGTAGTGATTCTTGCAAGGGATCATTTTTTGACTTATCCCCACAGTTACCAGAGAGAGCCAGGAAGACCTGCAGAAATATGAATACAAGTAGATAATGAAGAGTCTAAACGTCTTCCAGAAAGATGTCACACCACAATAAACAAATGGAAGAGAATCACTATTGTCTTTTGTTTTATCTTTAATAAATTAAGTTCACAGTTGTCTTTTTCATAACACATTGCCACCCTCTTCAAATAGTTAATGAAATGTATGTGTATTTACTTTATTGTTTCTATTATGTATATATATTTTGTTATGGTTTGGTTCCGGTAATGAATATTGCACTACCATTATGTCTTCTTCAAGTATTAACATTTCTAATGTTTGCATGAATCAAATACAATGTATTAGACAGCTTGTTATTTCTAAGTACAGATTGTTACACCTCCCTGCAATACTTTAAGTAGATACAGCAAATGAATGTAATTATTATTGCACGCAGCTATTTTTCCTTTTGATAAATTAACATATTTTTGTTTTCACTCATCAGCTGTGTATTCCTGGCTTGGTCCCAAGAGTAGCAGCAGTGGTATCTAACAGGATCGTCAAAAATGATAAAAAGAGACAACAGCTTACTGACACAAACCAGTCCAACTTCATGCCAAAAATACTGAACTTTGTGGCAACTGTGCCAGAAGGCATATCAAAATGTTTTTCCAGGTCATATTTTCATATAAAGCTCATGCTTTATTTCTCTGAGTGACAAGTTCTTAATTATCTACTTATTTATTTATGTTGTTACTTCCAAAGTAGCAGCAAACGTCAAATATGACATGTAATGTTAAAATGTTCAACAGACATATTTTCACAAGAAATCCTTATATTTGGAAGATGCTAGGCTAACAGCAATGGAATGTATCAACATACAATCATTTTATCAAAATTTATGATACATGATGTAACGAGAAGGCAGAATGAGTGATGCATGGCAATACTTACTTGAAATGGGACTACAAAATACAGTGGAATCAAATATACCGAGATCTGCAATGTCTATTGATTAAAGACAAATATATATTCTTATGAACATGCCAACAGCTTGTTGAAAGACTATGGTGAGGAGATCTGTCCTCCGAAAGGAGAAATAAGAAAAAAGCAATAATTGTATTCCAATGAACTGTCAGTGTTTGTGTTAGGGGCATATGTTTCATTTCAAGATTATGGGGACTCACAGCATCCCCCCTATTCTGAGCTGCAATAGAATCAGATAAGAAACAGGGGTGTGGAGATGCAGCCTCCAATACAGTGGGTACAAGGATGAACACCCTCTACAACAACTTAGTCTAACAACAAGTTTCACAATGTTGTTTTATGTTGGCACTGCTGTTTAATTTTCAAAATGTCTAGACTTACAGTACCAGGTCTTTTGACAAGGAGGCAAATATTTATTTTAAACATAATAGGACAGTCAGCAAAACTGCTACTCCCAGCAGTACGAAAGGCTTTTATGAGGTAAAATGAGTGATAGACATCATAATGCATTCTTCAATTAGCATCCTACGTTCTCTGACTAGATGGCTGAGTGTCCTCTCCTGTTCTGTACAATGAGAACTGGCCAATAAGGAATGTGACTCCTCCTTCCACAGGTAAGCAATCATGAATGACAGGTTCCTTATTTCTGAGTAATACTGGTATATATACCAGAAACTTTTTACACAGAACAGATTTTGGTATCTCTCTCCTTACTGCAGGCAGATCCTGATAATCTCTTAGAACATTTTATCGACAGTGGGTAAGTAAAGTGACTACTCTGTGATTTGAATAAAATAATCACCTAACTATTTTACATTTGCTCTGAGCATAATATATAAATGAAAATTATTATTTCAAAGTAATTGCTAACCTGCTTGTTATGTGGTAGTACATTTCTTCAGGATTCCTTTGTACCCACTTTTCTTTAGCTTTCATCTTACTTTTACTGCATTTTCTGCAAAAGGAAAACTCTATGAGCTTTTCATTTAAGTGATAAAGTATATTACAGTATATAGGGCTTTCTTCTTATAGGTTCATAGGTAAGTACTTGGCTAGCTGGTCTTAGTAGGCACTTTAAACCTAGCCAATCACCCTTTCAAAGGTGAGACTCAAACCCTGAACCTTGTCGTCTGTGAGGAGAACACCTTAATCATTATGCCAATCCCCAACCATAAGTTAATTTTCCCAGCCAGCTAGCATTCCTGTCACAATGAACTTCAGACAAGTTTGTTGACTACATTATCAGCTCCTTTCACATCTGTGTGATGTATTTCAAATTCATACAGTAAACAACAGAGTCTTTGAAATGCAAGCATTATAATTTATAACTGATGTTCAAGTTTTAGATATGTTGCCAACCTAAAGCAGTTATGGTGAGAGTGGAGAGATATAGCAGTGGTCTGTGGTCAGCTGATCATTTAGGTAAAATTTCAGACATTCTGCAGGTTATTTTTGCACACGATGTTAAATAAACACAGATGAGATTTAGAGTATTTTCCTGAATTGTTCTGCATGATGAGATAGTTCCTAATGGAACATTGTAGTATGCTGTTTAAAGGTGTGTGATGAAGACCTAATAAAAGTCATACAACGTGGTGACATTCTGGGGTAAGAGGTTTATATGGTATCTACAGATACACATAATTGTCTGTGTACGTGTATGTGTGTTTTAGGGTCTATGTTTCTGATGTTGTTTGCATGCCCATGAGTCTTTGAGTGTATATGTGTATGTGCAAGCGTGTGTGTGTGTGTGTGTGTGTGTGTGTGTGTGTGTGTGTGTGTGTGTGTGCGTGTGTGCGTGTGTGTGTGTGTGTGTGTGTGTGTGTGTGTGTGTGTGTGTGTGTGTTTCTGTGCTTTTGCATTAGTGAAGAATTTTTTTCTTTTTTTATTTGCCAGAAAACATAGCTTTGTGTTAATTTAAGTTCTTGTGGAAGTGATCCCTAAATTAGTCTTATGTTCACAATTTCAGAGTGAACTGAGACAACATGTAGAATAGTTACATAACTGATCACTGATTGTTGAAATATATTGTGTTTCATTGACAGTAGATGATGCAGTTTCCACATTAATAGAATGTTTATGTACATGCATTTGTTAAGTGTTTTTAGGCATGTCTGTCTGCATGTGTGTATGTGAGTATACATGTTTGCAAGCATGTGTGTGTGTGTGTGTGTGTGTGTGTGTGTGTGTGTGTGTGTGTGTGTGTGTGTGTGTGTGTGTGTGCTTGCAAGTGTGTGTGTGTGTGTGTGTGTGTGTGTGTGTGTGTGTGTGTGTGTGTGTGTGTGTGTGTGTACGTGAGCACACGCATGTTTGCTCATTAGATCATGTATGCATGTGTCTGATTCAAATTCCATGTAGAACTCGGATTCCCTTGTAACATATATTCCTTTAATGTCATCACTTGACCTGCTTATCCCCTTTAAATACCACACTTTATTGTAATTCATAAATCAGTATACCTACTTATCATTACCCCACCAAATTACTATTCCTTCTCTAGAAAACACAGAATGAAAACAAAACGAAAACAAACTGAAGAAATAAATCCAAAAAGATGTCAAAACGGTTAAACCTTGTGTGAATGAGTACAGTTTTACCATCTTTTTGGATTTATTTCTACTATTCCAGCTCTACTTGCTGATCCACTCTAATACCTCACTCTGTTGTATTTTTTAAATTACTTTGACTTATCATATGCACCACTCGTCTATCTGTAAATTTATCAGTAACATGCTTGTACACTAATATTTGTGAATAGCAATACATATTTTATTATAAATGAAAAAAACACCCAAATATTAACTAAATAAGTAAAATTCCAAAGTCCAGGCGTCAGCAGAAAGGCAGGTAAACTAATGAAGCTGTTCAGCTAAAAAACATACATTTATTGAAATAACAGATAGTAAGGTAAGTGCTTTCACAAATAAAATTGCTTCCTCAGACCTCAGAGGTCTTACCTTACCTTATCCCCACGGGGACTGAGGGTAAAGATTCAGCCACTTGTTCCTCAGGTTGACCAGTTATTATTAGATGACTGGCTTGCAGTACAACAGCAAGCTTCAATGGGCTTTGTTAATGCTCTAGTTTCTTATTATGACAGACCTATACAAGAACAGGTTTCTAGTTTGGATGAGTTGAGTAAAGGGGTACAAGAATTTCAGACTCTTCCATGTTACAATGTCAGTCTGAACCAACTATGCAACGATGTGTTAGAGTTGGAAAATGTCTTTAAAGAGAAACAAATTAAAAAATTTCAGAGAGATGTTGATGATTTTGATAGGGGGAGACCCTTTGAAATATGTAAGAATGTCAAATTTGCTATCCCCAATCTTAGATCAGGGAATTTTAGGCCCAAAAGATCTAAATCCATTCTAAAGAAAAGAAATAGGGAGGAATATTACATCAGGTGATGATATCTCATCCAATACTGAGGGGGAGGAGGCTCACATGGACAGGTCACTGAGGTCTAAGAGAAACAATTTGGGAGATAACTTGGCCCGCCCTTTAGGCCTAGGTCCAGAAGAGGGGGGAGGAAGCATAAAGGTTCCGCCTGATTTAGAAGGAATGGTGAGGGTGAGGGATCAGGTGTAACTTTTTGTAATGTTTTTAATATCTCCTCTTTAAATCTGACGGATATGCAAATAAAAGTACTCAATAAAGGCCTTAGCTTTGTTCCCAGTTTTTTTGTGCCTGAACATCAATTTCTACAGGATATGGTACATTTCTGCTCTAAACTAAATTTACGCTTATTTTCAGGGTGAGTCAAATCAGACTGATAATAGATCTTTTAGAGTTCGGAAGTCCACGTGCAAGCCACCTATGTCTCCGGTTGTTTCTCTCTTTCAGGGTAATGTGCTCAAAGATTTACAGTGAAATATGGGTAAGGTTCACTTAAGTAGGGACAATGTTACTTGGGCAGAAAGAATTTGCATAGATGAGCTTAGATCAAACAAAGATATTGTTATTTCAGTGGCAGACAAGGGAGGAGCTATAGTTGTCCAAGATTGGACACAATATAATGATGTGGCAGAGAGACAACTTTTGGATCAAAAATACTATCACATAATGCCTATAAATCCCACAGCCAGATTTAAGGTTGAGATTGATGCCTTTTTGGATTTGGCAGTTGAAGAAGGTATTATTTCCAAGGAAATTGCCCATCACTTGAAAGTTGATCACCCTAAACAACAATGTTTATACCTGCTTCCTAAAATTCATAAGAATCTTGATAACCCCCCAGGTAGACCTATTGTTTCGGGGCAAGGCTCACTTACTGAACCCATTTCTGAATTTCTTACGTATTATTTGAAACCATTGCTACCATGCATTCGGGCCCGGATACAAGATACTACCCGATTTTGGGTATTGTATCAGATATGCAACTTGAACCTCACTGGTTATTGTGTACTCTCTATGTCACCTCCCTGTATACTAATATCCCCCATTGGGCGGGGTTGGCTTCCCTTCAATATTGGTTGGATAGGGCCAAATTATATAGACCAGGCTTTAATACTCTATTGGTCTGTTTGGCCTAACATGTTCTTACTAAGAATGTGTTTTATTTCCAAAAACAATGTGTATGGCAGATAGAGGGTACGACTATGGGGGTGTCTTTTGCCCCCATATATGCTGACCTGTTTATGGCTTACATAGAGGAGCAACTGATTTAGTCATAATATTTATTTGGTAGAAATTGATATCTGGAGACGATATCTTGATGACTGTTGGATGGTGTGGAGAGCGGATGCCTCTTATTTGGCAGAGTTTATTGAATACTTGAACCATAATATGTGGGGGGTTCAATTTAATGTAACATGGCACCAAAAGGAGATTACTTTTTTGGATGTCTTGGTTAAACGTACCCCCGATGATACCTTGGAGATGGACATTTTTTGCAAATTTCTGCAATATAATACTCTATTACATGCCTCCAGCTTCCACCCCCAGCATGTCATCAGGAATATCCCCAAGTCCCAATTTCTTAGGATCAGAAGGATCTGTTCAGACTCCTCTGTGTATAATCAATATAAGTGTGATCTTTCCAATCAATTTAGGAACCAGGGATACAGGGTTGGTGACATTTGTAGAGCTGGCCAGTTTGCGTCTCACCAGGATAGATCGGATTTGCTTGTATATAAGGGTGATCAACCCAACAGGAGTAATCAGGTTAGACTAATTACTACATATGGTAAAAACACATATTCCTTCATGAATATCATTTCTAGACATTGGGATATACTCCAAGGGGAAGACTCACTCATGGAATTTGTGGGTGATAGGTGTAATTATTCCTTTCATAAGGGCCAGTCATTAAGCTCTTTGTCCAACCATTATAAAGGGTGTCAGAATCAGGACAGGTCTTTTATCCAGAGAACTATGACGGGGGACAAACTGATGGGTTGTAATCGAGGTAGTCATTGTTGTAATTGTTCTAAGGTTTATGAAACTGGCAGTTTTACTAGCCAGAATACACCTTATGTGTTTGATATTACTTTTTTTGCTACCTGTAGCACCAATTGGGTGATATATCTGGCAAGTTGTACATGTCCAGCATTTTATGTTGGACAAACGTCTAGACCACTTAGATTGCGGATAAGTGAACATATGAGTGACATCAAGAACTGCAAACAAGCTAATGCACTGTATAAATATATTTGCAAACATAAAACTGGGTCATTTATATTTACAATTATTGACTGCATTTTATACAAAACACAGGATAAGGCAGGATTGCACGAGATACTTAATGTAAAAGAAAAGAAATGGATAGTCAAGTTCGGTGGATTACTTCCACCTGGCCCGAATGATTACTTTTAAAACCCTGTTCAATTCAACAATTGTTTAATTGGTAATTGATTCTTATATGTATATAAGGTTCTGTTGGAGGGAATTTTTGTCATATTGTTTTTGTTCACTGAGGAAGGCAGCAATGCCGAAACCGGTCTGATGTATTTGGTGAATATGATAATTTGGTGTATTTTTGAATACACCATGTATGAGTTATAATATATATTTTTCCACGCTGATTTGTGCTAAACAATATGAATGCCCACAATCTACACAAAATATTCCTTTATATTGCAGCTTTCATTAAAGAACCATATTCTATTTCTGTGACAGCAACATGTTGTGCAGAAAGCCATAACTGTGATAAAAACCTATAAGTAATTTACAGTAAATTTGTGAGAAAAGAGGAAGAGATTGTAGCCATAGAATAAACGAGTACAAAAAGAAAGCCTTCTAATTCAGAAAAGAAACTGAAAAGGCCAGCACAAGGTAAATTTGTGGTGTATAAAGACAAAGAACCATTTTTTAATATTAATAGTGATTTATTTATTCTTTTATGTTTTAGATACTGACTGGGTTTCCATTTTCAGAGGCAGCCAGGGAGAACATTTTTACAGTGATTTCAAAACAGAATACATGGACAGGTTACTATAGCCAAACAATTTGAATGTTTTTGAGCAGAAATGAGTATGGGTAGAACCCCCCCCCCCCCCCCAGTATACAGAAGAAAATAAAAATTCCACACAGACATTGTTTGGAGATCAGTATCAAATGCTAGATCCTAAGGCTGTTAGGTGGAGATCTTACCAATGAAACACCATGTTGCCCTTACTGTGGTATCTTTCACATGCAAAGTACAGCAGCTGCTGTTACCTATAGGCTTTGTTATGACTGATGTCAATTACACCACTGTGATAGCAGCCGTATCTAAGGTTAAGATTATTCCTGATATTCTCCAGGTAGCAGCTGTTAGTCAGGTGGTAATAAAGCAAACCTGAGAAAGCACTTTTGGACTAGATTGTTGTTTTCTGAGAGATCTTAGACTCAGAAGTGAACAGTCATTTCTGAGCAAGTAATGACTAAACAATATGGGTTCAAGGTTAGCTCAGGTATGGAGTTCAGCCAGTCAAAAGTGATGGTCTGTGCACATGTAGTTTAGGTCTGGGAAGCTGTAACAAGCATACTTCAAAATGTCATAGTAGAATATAGGTACAGTATACATAAAAGCTGCTTTTACAGAATCAATGGATGTTTATGTGAAACTAGCATTCAAATCAGGAAGGGGAAAACACTGGTGCTCAAATGAAGTAGCATCAGATGTCAGGAATAAAGCATATTCATTAAGGAGTCAAAAGGGAGCTAAGAAGTAAAAAGACTGATGTACCCAATAAAGCAGAAGGAAATGGGGAAGACAGCCAGAAGCACACAGACAGTATCCAGGAAGGGATAATTAGAAATTCAGATTTGACAAAACAATGAAAAATGAACCGAGTAAGACGAATGTGGATGTTCAGAAAAGGTTTATAAAAATTTATAGTCACAAAATGAACACTTTTTTCAGCATTTAAGAATGAAAAGAGGGGGTGATTAAGACATCTGACAGTAGACATTCCAGGAATAAACTTTTGATCCTAGTTCTTTCCAAGAAGAATAAGTATGAAAGAACTCAAATTATTAACGTGAAATACTGTAATGCAGTCCATCCTGATTAAATTCACCCTAGAATCATATAGTTTGGCACGTTGTCTGGGATAACTTTCATTGCCTTCATCCCACTAAGTGCTGGACAGGCTCCAGTTCCCCTGCAACCCTGAAATGGATCTAGTGGCCAATCAGAGAATAAATGAATAAAGGCATTCCTAAAGACCTTGGATGGAACAGGTTATATCATGAATTAATCTTTATAATGAATTATGGGAGAACTGCAGCATTTATGAAATTGTCATCCTTTCAGATGCATATCTTCTCCTGGAATAATGGACATCTCTGTTGAAGGAAAATATCTGTACATATTTGGAAACCTGTGGCATTAGATCCAATGCAGCAGATATTTACATTAAGATGTTCAATTTTCACAGATTATTATCAACCACTGCAGCACCCCTAAAGTATCATCCTCCCTGGTAAGACCCGACCATAAAGCTTTCACATTCGAAGTCAGCATCTCCCCTGACCCCCCTCTAGCTAGGTTGAAACAAAAAAACTTCTCCCAACCTGATTACAACCTCCTGAGGGATGGTATAAACAACTTCACAGCCCCCTCCTCCTCTGCTGGAACTGGCACCAATGTCCAAATCTACACCAAAGTACTATACAAGCACTTATATAGATGCATGGAATCAGGAATACCTGACAGGACAAAATCATCCTCCAGAAGGACATCCAAAACAAATAAACTATATAACAAAAGGAAAAAAATGCTGTCCAGGATGAAGAAGGAGCAGATGCCCAATTGGAAACAATCTCTCCTTAGCCTAAACAAGCAAATAAGAGTAGCAAAATCCTGTAAAACCAACTTCGAGTCCAAATTGGCCATATCTACTAGAGACAATCATAAGGCCTTTTTCACATATGTTCACAATCTAAAAGGAAACACCCATATCTGTTCAGAACTGGTGGTCAAGGACACCACATACACAAATGCTGTAGCTATAGCCAACCTACTGGCTGACAGATTCAATGAAAACTTCACCCCTCTGTCCCCCCATTGGTAAATCAGGACATCTCCAGTACCTGCCCCCTTCCCCTTATCTCTAGGGAACAGGTCATCACTGCCCTCTCGTAGGCAAAATATATAGCCTCCATGGGACCTGATAACATCCTAGCCTGCATCATACATCAACTCAGGCATGAACTTGCAGCACAATTAGGCACCCTAATCAACCAAAGCCTGAGTACTGCCATTGTCCCAGCCAAGTGGAGGACATCCACTGTCATCCCTTTACACAAAGGTGGAGCATCCTCCAATCTGGGAAATTATAGACCCATCAGCCTAACTATCCTGATCTGTAAGGCCATGGAACAGATTATCATGGACCTCATTAACAGGGCATTGGCAACCTCGAAATACTCGACCCCACACAGTTTGGCTTTGTCAAGGGGGAGATCATGTCTATTAAATCTGGTTGACGTCTTTGAGACAGTCACCAAAGCCATAGATGAGGGGAAGACAGTGCACACCATCTACCTAGACCTGGCCAAAGGCTTCAACACTATTCCCCACTCGGGCATAATAGACAAACTCTCTCAACTAGGCATCAACCCATATGTTATTAGATGGGTAGCAAACTGGCTCACTGACAGAACCTACCTAATCAAAATAGGGGAAGCTGCCTCAAGCAGTAGACCCGTAACAAGCGGCATATCCCAGGGATCAATCTTGGGGCCTCTGGTATTTGGAATATACTTCTCTGAGGTGCAAGCCAAAATCAGTAGACTATGGCTGTCCAGGTTTTAGATGACTGCAAACTAGGTGTGGTCATCAGTTCCACAAGTGTTGTGGACATACTCCAAGAGGGTCTCACCCAAACAAATGACTGGTGCCAGAAGCATGGCCTCAAGCTGAATGCCAAAAAAATGCATCATCCCCTTTGGGGGTGTGGCATCCCTACATATTATCCCATTAATAACAACATCCTAAGCACACAATTAGATGTGAGGGATTTGAGCACCCAGGTTGATAGCAACCTAACTTTTGACCCCCATATTGCTTATGTTGTAGGGAAAGTGGTCTACATGGCCCACCTCATAAGTAAGCGTATCTCAACCAGGGACAAGGAGGTCATAACATCCCTGTATTCTTCCCTTATAAGGCCAGTTATTAAATACAACACTTCTTTCAGCATTTACCTCGCAAAGCACATGCAGCAGCTGGAGAGACCACAGAGATTCCTCACCAGGAGAATCCAGATCCTCAAACATCTACCCTACACAGATAGGATAAAAAACCTGCCCCTTTACTCAGTTTAATACAGACTCCTCAGAGGTGATCTCTGTCTGGCTACAAGCAATCTTAGACCCGGCTTTGATGGGACTGCTGCATATCCGCAAGTCAATCTTCACTCGAGTAACTCACACACACAATCTCAACCTGGTCCCAGAGACTCCCCCATCAGTGGAATAGACTCTCTCTCCCCAGATCAGAGTACCTCATTATCCATTTTCAAGCACAGCCTGGATAACTGGATGGGAAACAGAAAATACACCCCTGGGATTCTGCCTGTGTCCCTGCTGGACAGGGGCCTTGGGTGCTGATTTGTCTAAACATGGGCTAAACTCTTCACTAGGTTTACAGTATAAGGGCCTCAGGACCAATTGCCTAGTAACTTCCTATAGGTTCATAGGTGTTTACTAGTCTAACGACCACAAGGGCCTTTTTAAGCCTAGTCATGCATCCCAAATCTCTGACAAGTTCTGATATGATACCCTTGATAAGTGTAAGCATGGGCCAGGCAGATAAGCCATTTACAGGTTACCTGTTTGCATCAGAAATATAGGTGCCAGAACAGGGATGAATTTCTGGTTTCTCATACAATTGTCCAAGTTGCACTAGAATTGGAGTAGGGAGGAACTCTGCTTCACATGGATGGGGAGCTTGTTCCATAGATGGGGTGGTCTCTGCAATACCTACCCATCTCTTCAACAGGTCCTATTTATATCACAGGCAAGGCTTAAGTCTTTAGAATGGGTAATTATTTTACTGTTTGTTTTGTGGATATGTAGGAGGTACATCAGAGTGGGGTCTTACAATGCCCTGTATGCCAAGCATAGATCTCCCCTCAATAGCATGTAGGAGACAGAATATAGGGATAGGGCCTTGAGGACATCTGTATAGGACATATTACTTATGCCTTGCATTATTTTAGTGAAAACCTCTGTGGACATTCCAGTTGTTGGATATGCCTGGTTATGTACATAGCAAAGGGGGCACTGTACTCAATGATAGGTCTGATGAATGCTGAATACAGTGGAACAATGACTTCCTTGGACATAGATGCCATACCTTTGTTTATAAGTTGCGCAACATAGACTGATTTCCTCACCACTGCAGACACATGATGATCAAAGGCTAGATTACTATCTATGTGTGTCCCTAAGTCCCTGACTACTGGGTGAACTTTAAGGGGTGTGTTGTCAATATGATAGTTACCAGGGATGGATGACTTCCCAAAGGATACTATTATGCATTTCTTGGCATTTAGTTTTAGTCCATGACTCTGACACCAGTTGTTTGTCTGTGTCACCCCCTCCTGGAGAACATTTGTGTCAGTGTGAGATTCAATGATAGCTCCTAATTTGCCAAGCAGGAACAGAAGGATGAACCGCTCAACAGTAAATGCATGCACCTACACAGGCCAAATTCAATAAAACCAATACTAGAGTTTATTGAAGAGAATAAAACAAATAATAAGCACTTTCGTCCTGACCATAGGTTCATAGGTTCATAGGTTCATAGGTTCATACTAGGCTATCTTCCCTAGGGCATTTACAAGCCTAGCCAGAGTGTGTTTGGCTTTCGCCACCTCTTGGAATGAGTTTACTGTGCCTCTGTCTAGCAGTGATACAGAAGTGACCCCCGGGGTGAACCTATGATCTCCCATCCACTCGTCAAGATTCCTCTTGAAGAGAGTCAGTGAGGGACTCTGCCTAACATGGACTTGGATTTTATTCCAGAGTGAAGGGAGCCTCTGGGTTATGAATCTGTCCCTCCAGCATGTCCTATTTATTTCTGTGCTGAGGTTCAATTCTCTCGATCGCATAGCTCTAAGGGATTTGGATTTTCTGAGGTGAAGCATGTCCATTAACTCCGGGTTGGACATGGCTTTGTACGTCAGGCATAGATCGCCTCTGAGTAGGCGGTATGCAACTGAGTAGAGCTGGAGTTTTTTTAGCCGAGCAGCATATGGCATTTGTTTGAGTCCCTTGATCCTCTTTGTGAGGTACTTTTGGGGTCTTTCTAGTTGCTGCAGTTGTCGGGTAAGGTACATCCCAAATGGGGCATTGTACTCAATTATGGGCCTGATGAGGGAACAGTACAGGGGCACAATGACCTCCCTTGATCTAGATGTGAATCCTTTCATGATAAGATGGGCTATATAGAAGGTCTTTCTAACCACTTTGGCAATGTGATTGTCAAAGGAGAGATTACAATCAACTTGGGTCCCTAGGTCCCTAATTACTTCTTCCATACTTAATGGATTACCACCTATGTGGTAATTTGTGGGCACTTTGTTTTTCCCAAAG
The DNA here is from genome assembly GCF_019279795.1 of Protopterus annectens. Lineage (NCBI taxonomy): Eukaryota > Metazoa > Chordata > Ceratodontiformes > Protopteridae > Protopterus > Protopterus annectens. The sequence goes on along the minus strand of NC_056729.1, from coordinate 1,925,748,200 downwards.
GGTATGACTATATACTTTTTGCTGTTTAGTTTAAGGCCATGGCTCTGGCACCAGTTATCCATTTCTATGAGTCCCTTTTGGAGGATGCTTGTGTCAGCTGGAGAGTCAATTATGGTGCCCAGTTTGCAGTCATCTGTGAACTTGGTCAGCCACAGTCCTCCCGTGTTAGCCTGTACCTCAGAAAAATATATACTGAATAAGAGAGGTCCCAGGACTGAGCCCTGTGGGACATCACTTGTGACTGGTTTAGAGTCTGACATGGCTCCAGCAATTCTGACCATGTGGGTTCTGTCCTTGAGCCAGTTTGTAACCCATCTTATGACATAGGGGTTTATATTTAAGCTGGAGAGCTTGTCTATGATGACCGAGTGGTGTATTGTGTCAAAGGCTTTTGCGTGGTCCAGGTAGGCTGTGTGAACTACCTTACCCTCATCAATGGCCTTGGTGACTGTTTCAAAGAAGTCGACCAGGTTCAAGAGACAGGATCTGCCCTTAACAAAGCTGAATTGGGTAGGATCCAGTGTCTGTAGGTCCCCAATGTCTTTGTTTATGAGTTCCATAATGATCCATTCCATAGCTTTGCAGACCAGGCTAGTCAGGCTTATGGGGCGGTAGTTTTCAGGGTCCGTAGAAGCACCTCTTTTGTGGAGTGGGATCACTGTTGCTGTACGCCATTCTTTGGGTACATATCCTGTAGTAAGGCTGAGACTGAACAGCAGCCTTATGTGTGGGTTCAGTTCTTCTTGGAGTTCATGTAGCACACAACCCGGAACACCATCTGGTCCCATGATGACCACTTCAGAACTTCATCAGATAATAAATTTAATCACGCAATCTATTTATATAGTACAAAAAATGGGTAAAAAAGTCATTAACAGTTAGTAAATTGTTTAAACTGACACACCCCCCTTAAAGAAAAAGAAGTAAAAAGACTGTATTATATATGTAACATATAAAATCTGTATAAGATGGAATAAATAGATGTAGTATAAAAATATAGATACAATAGTGTTTAAAAATACATAAATAATCAATAAATAATTATTATTTAAAACATCTGCAAATTTAGTCAGCCAGAGACCACTGACATTTGGTCTTGACTTCTGAGAAGTAAATGCCAAAAATTAGCAATCCAAGGACTGATCCATAAGGGACTCGCCAATTCTAACTTCCTGGGTCCTGTCTTTAATCCAATTGGCTATCCACCGGGTGACATATGGGTTTGTACCTAACCTCTTGAATTTGTCAACAATGCCTTTGTGGGGTTTGTGTCAAATGTCTTGGCCTGGTCAAAGTAGGCAGTGTGAACAATTGTGCCCTCATCCATTGCTTTAGTGACCTTCTCAAAGAAGTCCACCAGGTTCAGTAGGCATGATCTGCCCTTGACAAAACCAAACTGAGTTGGGTCCAGTGTCTGGAGGTTTACTATATCTCTATTGATCATCTCCCATGATAATTACTTCCATGGCTTTACATATAAGACTAGTGAGTCTTATGGGTCTGTAATTTCCAGGGTCTGTAGATGGCCCACCTTTGTGCAGAGGAATGTTGTTGCCTTTCTCCATTCATGAGGCTCAAAGCCTGTTTGGCAGCTACAGTTAAATAGTAATTCCAGAGGCCCGATAAGTCATGTTTCATGCTATTTAGAAGGCATCCTGGGATATTGTCTGGGCCCACTGATGCAGTGTTCTTGGTCTTAGAGAGGGCATTAAGGACCTGTTCCCTAGTGATAGTAGGGGGAGTTATATTCAATGATATTTCCTGAGGGAAGGTTGAGGGGGAGAGGGGTAAAGTTAGACCTGGAATTATCAACCAGGAGGTTTGCTATATCTTCTGGTTCAGTATATGTGGCTCCATGTACAATGAGCTCTGCACACAATTGTCTATTGCCTTTGAGGCTGCAGACATAGCTAAAGAATGCTTTGTGGTTGTCCTTGTCCTGGGAGGCCAAACTTACCTCAAATTTGGCTTTGGTAGACTTTGTAAGTCCTCTGAGTTGTTTGTTTAATTTAATGAGTGCTTTTATCCTGCTGGGTGCTGCACCTCCTAATTTTTGCCATGATTTTCTTCCTCCTGTTATACATCCAACTGATTTTGTAATTCCACCAAGGTGGCTTGTTTTTTGAGTTAGTTCTGTACTTCTTCCTGGTGGGTACAGCTGCCTCTATGCAACTATTAACATGCTTGTACAAGGTTTCTGTGAACAGTTCTGCATAGGCAGAAGTGTTCTCAGGGTTTATAGGATCTTGAAATGTTGCCAGGTTTTCACTTATTAGCAGGAGGTTAGCCTTAGAATAGTTCCTGAAGATTCCCAGTTTAGCTAGGGAGTCCAGGTTTTATTTTTACTTCAAAGGAGACCATTTTCTGGTCTAACCTTACCAGGGAAGGCATTACAGTAGGGGGTGTGCAGTTCTCTCCCATGTTAGTGAGGACCAGATCCAGTATGGTTGCACCCCTGGTTGGTGTATTGACCATATGGTCCAGGGAGTTCGTTTTCACAAAATCCAGGAATTTCTGTGATCCTATGATCCTATGACCATGGTTATAGTGTAACTGACCTTACCTGTGTAAGATACATTCAGTATCTAAATGCATGCCTACATTGTGTCATAGTTATCAGGTTTAACCAGTTATTTTAATGCCTGGTGCCATCCTGTGATCTGATGTCTCCTCAACTTTAATTTGAAGAACAAAAAAAATGTTGATCTTACACATGGCAACTGTGTATAAGGTAAAAAATAGGGGTTATTTTATATCAAATATGATAAAATATTGCATTGTCAATTATTTCATAAAAAAGCAAAAGTCCATTTTCTAAGCACAGTAATGCTCTCTAAGTTATATGTTTTGAGTTGACTAATGGACCTTGCATGTGTGGGGAAGTCCTTTACCTATGGGGTTAGACTTAGTAACACCCCTGAGCAGTCTGTTATTTCTTCCTAATGTACACACTGTAAGGCATTATTGCTTGCTTGCCTGCCACTTTGTGAACTTGTACCATTATAGCCTGTTGCATTAGGTAAAGATATGCCTACCTGTGGACATTTTGCTTAACATAATTAATTTGGATTTTAATTAGACATTTTTTGATTCTGTATTCAAAGTTAGCAACTGGCTTGTCTGGTCCAAACGATCCTGAGTTTTTCTCTTTTCTTGCGGCGACAGTTAATAGGTCTGTAGATATAAAAGGGATGTCTTTTGCCATCTCTAAAAAATTTTGACATATTTCTTTGTTTACTGAAAAGTCTGAATACAATTTCTCTGCAAGCACTTTTGCTACACCATGTGGCTGGGAGATCAATTCATTGTTTACTGATAATATGCTAGAGTCACACTTCTTCCCTTTCAGTTTTTAAATAAAATGCATTATTATTGCTTTCAGTCTTTGAGATGAAGCATCATTCTTAGATCCAAAGATCTGATAAGCAGAGTGAGTAGTTTCTGGACTCTGTCGGTGCTTGTTTAAATTCCAAGGAACATATTTGCAATCCTTCGAATAGTGGTACCACAAGTGGGAATGGGAATAGTGTATACTAAATCAGAGTTGGAGATACATCATAATATTCTCTCCTTTCAGCGATACAGCAGTCTTGGAGTTAGCATTATAAGTAGCAGTAGTGGTAGCAAATTCACTGCCTTATTCAAATCACTATTGATTTTGGGGGTCGGAGGACATGCAGAATTAAGCTGCATGTCATTTAATCTAGACTTCTTTTATGACTATCATAATTTCAGAAACTTAAGTTGTACCTTTTGTTTTTGTTGTATACCTTTATATGTTTTTTTACATGATCTGTGTGTATTACTTGTGACTTACAAGTATGTGTACATGAATGTAATAGCTAGTAATATCTTAAAACTCATTAATTTTATCCCTGTTTGATAAGTAGCACCCTTTCCACTCATTCCTGTTATGAGGTACAAAACCCTCTATGATCATCTCTGTATCTAAAACAGCAAACCTCACAGCCACTAAACATAATCACCTTATTTATATCATCTGTACTATTCCCAGAGGACTGAAAAAGTCTTCTTACAATTTAATAAAAATCTTAATGTAAGCAACATACTGTGCCCCATTCAACATAATTTCTGAAAACACATTGTACTGTCACTACTCTGCCTAAATTTTCTGACACTATCTACCATACCAGTCCCAAAGAAACATCACACAGTGTCTATCAAACTACTCCCAAAGAAACATCACTGGTATAACATTCACTGACCCAGCAAAAGCTTTTGACTTAAGTTGGCATGTTAAGTAACTCACAACTTTAGCTAAGTACACTGTCAGTGGTGTTAAACAACAGCGTGACACCAAGAACATTAACGTGCACATACATGTGGTTATTCATATCCCAACATTGTTACATATGTCCTGAACTATTTTTTAGTGGCAAACCATTTTGTTTTTGACTCGTAAAGTTCTAACATGTTGTGTAGTGTACCTCTACAATTTCACATGCATATTTGCTTCCACATATTTCTGTGCATACTTAGGCAAAGGATTAAGACTATGAGCTGTTTATAAGCTGTGTAATGGAGTCTAGAGTTTGATTCCCTTTTCCTCCATTTGCCTACAAGCCATTTTATTAGACAATGTTCCCAAACCAATCAGTTTTCCACCATGGTCAGTAAATTCAAATAAAATAAATAGAGTAGGGTTCTTCTTACTTTCTCCTCTATACTTCTTCCTGCAGAAATGTCGCAATAATCTATACTAGGATATCTACTATTTTTGTTTTTTTTAAATATCTCTGATGTTCAAAATACAACTCATTTTTGTTTGACTCAGTTAATCTTTTGCTCTGATCAGCCCATCCTGACTCACTAATAATTTTCATGAACCTTTCCAAACACCTCATTCTTCATCAAGGAAAGTGAGACAGCAGCCTGTCTACAATAAACTAATCTAATCACAAACTGCTAGAAACACCAAGGAAAGTGTTAGAGCAAACGTAAGACTTTGTCATCCCCTCGTCTCATGGAAACATTACTGAAAGAGTCCATGTTTTCAAATAACTAGGCTGCCTCATTTAAACATGCATAAATAAGATAACCTACACATTACAGTGTCAAACGAAAATGATAAACACAGTTTAACATCCATTCCCTATGGATGCATGTATTAGTAAATCCAACATTTTCCATATTTATCACCTGTAATTTATTTAAAAAAAAAAACAACAGGAAAATTCCACAAAAAAAGCTGTTTCCATGTAGACAGAATAATGGTTAAGGTTAATACCTCACAAGTTGTAGGGTTTGAGTCTAACAACTGGTTGCTGGATAGGCTTCTAATAGCCTGTGCGCTAATAATTGCCGCATCTGTAGTTATTTGTTACCATTTTATACAAACTACTCGGTCTCACTCACTATCATTCTTCATTATCTTGATTTACTTGAAAAACCAACCTTGGAAAATGATGATGCTCATAAGTTCATAGGAGTTTACCAGGCTAGTGGCCCTACAGTCTTTACAAGCCTAGTCATGTTAATCTCAAGTATTCCCATTTGTTCTTTTTCAAGTAGTTTGCAGAAAAAAATTATGAACAGAGCGGGTCTGTGATCAACACTGGCTATCCCTGTACATGAGGGACATGGGTGCCACCCCAGGGGCAATTTTTTGGTCTCCCATCCAATTATCTAGGTCGTGTTTAAATAGGGTCAGTGAGGTGCACCATTTTACATAAATAGGGAGTCTATTCCAGAGAAGCCGCAATCTCTGGGAGACATAGCAGTCTCTCCGGCATGATCTGTTAATGTCAGAAGCTTATTACATCCTAGTGATGCCTCCAGGTGCATCTGCAGTTAACACCTACTGAAATCCCTAGGCATCAAATACTGTTTGTTCATATTTACATCAATAATTTCAAAACAATACTATGTACAAGGTTTTAAAAGGTTTCATCTTAAAGCTTACACAATAGCAAACTTAACTGCATTAATATTTGATCTCTGTTTAGTGCAGGTAAATAGACATTAACTGTTGTTTTTTATGATATTTATTTATATAGATATAATTTTCACGTTTTTCTAAATATCTCAACAACCAAGTAAAACAGACAGAACTCCTTAGCCTCATATGAAAGCTCTTAACTAGATGAATAAAATGCTGCTGACAGTATGTGTGCAACTTAAGTGGTTGCTAAGAAATTGTAAGTTGTTTACAAAATATTACAAATGTAATAGTTACTGTGTTTACTGTAACTTATAAAATGTGGTTTAAGACCTAGAACCTAAAGAATACTACCACAATAAAAATAGTCTGTGTTGAAGAGTTTGACATTTACACTTCTTTATTAACCACTATAATCCCAGAGATATGAACATTTGTTTGAAATATGAGGACTTAATTTGATTCTGTCAAAAGGCTTAGGCTCTGCCCATTGGAAGTGACAGTGCAAACTTCCTGAGCTCCTTTGGAGTGAATGAGTTAAGATTCCTAGAGCGAGTGGCTCTTGAGCCAATTTGACTGGTTGATGTGCAGCATTTCCATTAGGAGAGGGTTGGAAATTGCCCTATAGCCCAAGTGCAAGCCACCTCTCAGCAGCCTATGAGATATAGAGTAAAGTGACAGGGCTTTCAGCTTGTCCACATAGGTCATGGTTTGGAGTTCCTGTACTTTCTTGATGAGAAACCTCTGAGGTCTCTCCAGCTGCTTCAGGCATCTGATGAGGTACATGCAAAAGGATGCATTATACTTTATTAGTGGTCTGATGAGGGTCAAGTACTGTTGAGTTATAACATCCCTTGACCTGGATGCTATGCCCTTGCTTATGAGGTGTGCTATGTAAAAGGCTTTCCTTACCACTGTGGAAACTTGGTGGTCAAAGTTCAGATTGCTATCAACCTGTGTTCCCAAGTTTCACACCACCGCACTGGAATTCAGGAGTATTATGTCAATATTGTAATTTGTAGGAAATTCCATTTTATCAAAGGGAATAATAATGCAATTTTTTCATTTAGTTTTAGACCATGGCTTTGACACCAATCATTTGTTTGTGTTAGCCCTTTTTGTAATATGTCAACATTGTTGAGAAACTCAATGATTGCTCCCAGTTTGTAATCATCAGCAAACTTGGTGAACCAAAGACCATCTACTTTGGCCTGGACTTCTGAGTAATAGATGCCAAACAGTAAGGGGCTCAGCACAGACCCTGTGGTACTCCACTTGTGATGGGTCTACTGGTGGAGGTGGAGTCACCAATATTTACAGAGTGTGTTCTGTCTTTGAGTCAATTGGTTACCCATCTAGTAATGTAAGGGTTAATCCCTAGCTGGGAGAGTTTCTCAATGATGCCAGAGTGAGGAATTGTATAAAATGCCCTGGCAAGGTTGAGATAGGCTGTGTGCACTGTCTCACCTTGGTCCATGTCTTTGGTGACATTCTCAAAGAAGCCTACCAGTTTTAATAAGCATGATCTACCCTTAACAAAGCCAAACTGGGTTGAGTCCAGCATTTGGAGGTCACCTATAGCCTTGTTGATAAGGTCCATGATAATTCTTTCCCTGACCATGGAGAGGGTCAGTTGATGACCCCCCTTTGTGCAGGGGGATTACTGTTGCTGTTCTCGATTCTGCAGGAACATAACAAGTTCTCAAGCTATGATTAAAGAAAATGCCAAGGGAGTCTGCTAGGGCTTGTTTTACATTGTTTTGTAAAGAACGTGGGATATTATCTGGCCCCATTGAGGCCATGTTTTTGGCCTTGGCGAATGCACAGATGACTTGTTCTCTAGAGATACTAAGCAGATGACTGGTATCAGGTATGCTTTGGGATATGGGAGCTGGGGATGGGGGGGGGGGTGAAGGTTGCACAGAATTTGTCAGCTAGCAGGTTGGTGATATCTTCCATTATAGTATGAGTGATCCCTTCTACAACCAGTTCGGCACATAGCTAGGCAGTCCCATTTAGACTCTGGATGTAGTTAAAGAATGCCTTATGATTATCCTTGGCTAGGGATGCAATTTTAGTTTCATAACTTGCTTTAGAAGACTGTACAAGATTTATAATTTCTTGTTTAGGCTTAGGAGGGAACTCTTCCTCTGCAGAATGATATCTCTCTTACTTTTGGTCAAGAGTTTTTTCCTCTTGTTATGTAATTTGTTTATACCTGAAGTCCACCATGGTGGTTTGTTTTACAGGCACACCTGGTTATGATGCAGTCAGGTACAGCAGAGTTTACGCAATTGCTTAAGTGTTTGTACAGGCCATTTGCTTACACTTCTGCACAGTGATTATTGATGTCTGTGATGGCGGATGGTATGAAGCTTTTTATACCATCACTTAGTAAGCTGTAGTCAGCTTTGGCGAAGTTTTATTTACAATATTTGTTCATGTATGGGTGTCAGTTCCAGTAATTACTTCAAACAAGACCATGGTCTGACCTAACCAGCGAGGGTATCATGCATAGGGATGTACTGTGACCCCCCCCATGTTGGTAAGTACTATGTCCAGAACATTAGAGCCCCTAGATAGTACAAACTATCTGTTCCAAAGCATTTGTGTTAACAAAGTCTAGCAACAAAGATGTTCCACACTAGTTCAGTATAGTTCAGTTGTACACCCCCCAGCACCACCACCATCATTTAATCTCTGCTCCAAAATCCTTAACTGGACTCACCCTCTTGTACCCCTTACTTCAAAATAGTACAACCAATTACCAAATTTATCTTCCTTCAGGTGTAGTTTCAAAGAAAACTTATTTTTGTAGTTGGTTTTAATCTAGCTACACAATAACCAGGCAAACTTACCATACAATGCCATTGCACAGTAATTATAATACTCAAAGTATAGGTCCTGCCAGTAATTACTCTGCTGTTACTGTGTTCTCCACTTCTAATTAAAGTGAACATTTACAAACTGCAGTGAACTCACATCACTATTTGCAACTGCAGCCTAAATAATGCACTCACAGTGGATTATATTGACATTATTTTCTTTTTGTCCTGTCAGGTTTTGTTATGCCCTGCAGTGCATCTCTATAAAAATTTCATATATATTTATGTTTGCTTCTGTGGACCTCTTTCTACAAGTTGCTTGCATGACATTGTTTCTCTCTGCTCCACATAAAGTCAAGATACTTGATTGTACCACAATAAGTTATCATTGCATTGCTTTGATATGGTAATAGCTAAAATGGGTCCTTCTAGCCAAGTCTAATTACCAAAAAAAAAAAAAAAAAAAACATTTAATAGGTAGTTACTAGGTTTTAAGTGCAGAAGATCACTGAAGAGCCTAGGCTAATATCTGCATTTCACTGCCATTTAACTAACATGTTCAAGCTAATGGAGGAAGAGGGAATAAAACCTTGTACTAGTGGATGCAGCTGTTTAATAACTTGGAGTGTTAATCCTCTATGCTAACTGTCATATAGCAAATCAGAAATGCTGTCTGTTCTGTTATGGAATGACCTCACTTCTGTATGCTGCACATTTTATTAAACCAGCAAACTGAAGGTTTTACCTTTGGGCCTTTGGTGATATCCAGAAACCTTGGCATCTTTTGAAAATTTGAAGATTATTATCCTTTGATGATCATACCACCTCATAATGCATATATTCAAATATTTCAAGCACAGGCATTAATGCCCTTTTAGCTTGCCAATATACCAAAACACTTGTTCCCATAATAAGTGACCAGGCTGTTCTTAAAAATATCTAAACTTGTGCTTACTTTAATGTAATTTGGTAGTTTGTTCCATGCATCAGCTAATCAGTCAGAGAACCAATTAGTACACTTCACATTCCTATAGAATCATCTACATAGGTTGTCTGATGATTCTCTACTACTTTTTGATAACCCCAAACATTCCCAGAGGTAGTTGTCTCTAAATGACCTATATACCTGAATAAGATCTCCTCATAGATATCTATAAGAAACACTATACAAGTTCAGGTATTTTAGTCTTTCATAATAACTAAATTTTCACATCCATGGATGCCCTGAGTATATTTCTGCTGTACCCTGTCCAGTTTACTCATGCTTGTTTTCTTATAGGGTTTCCATATTGTAATTCCATACTGAAGTTTGAGTCTAGTGTAACTAACAAACAATGACTTCATCATTTTTCATTTCCTAAGAGTTATAAATCTTTTTATACAACCTATAACTATCATTAACCAATTGGTTGATATAGTTAAAATAACTCACAGCTGAATCTACCCATATGCCCAAGTCTTTAAATGAGTCTACACTTTCAATCACTGTGTGCTGTATTAAGTATTCACATTTCAGTTTATGTCTCCCAAATCTCATATGCGTAGTTTTTGATGTATTTATCAGCCTGTTATTCTCCTGTGCCAAATGGTCAACTTAGTCAAGTTATTTGGAAGGCATGCCTTATCTGTAACACATGTAATCAGTTTACCCAATTTCAGGTCATCTGCTTGTAGACTGTAGAACACCTCAAATGAAAAGGTTAGGTCTGAAAGATACAATCTAAACAATAAGGGGGTAGGGCAGAGCCCTTTGGGGCACCCTGACTGTAACCAAGGATTTCGCCTGCCCAGTTGCTGTACGGATACTTGCCACATCCTATTTGTAAGCCATTCAGCTATCCATCTTATCAAGAGTACATCAATCCCTAGTTTATTGATCAGTGTTTTGTGCATGACCCTGTCAAATGCTGAAGTTAAATATATATAAATTACATCAGAGCACAATCTTTCATTCATAGCTGTTATTATAGTGTTATAGAACATCATGTTACAGGTGGTAATAGATCTATTTTGATATGCATGCTGATATATGGTTTCAAGTCCCAACCAATCCAATTCTGACAATAATTTATCCAATATTACTTTCTCCATTATTTTCCACAATATGAAAGTAGACTTAAGAGTCTATATGACTCGATGTTTGTCCTACTCCCTTTTATCTTACCTCATTACAGTCAAGTATGCCTCCATGCATTTCTGCAGTTATCTCCTACAGCACATCTAGGCATCAAATATTGCTTGTTCATATTTGCATTAATAGTTCCAAAACCAAGCTACATACAAGGTATTTTACCTTGAAGCATATATGATGGCAAGCACAATTGTACTGATATTTGATCTCTGTCAATGAGTATTTGTTAAAACTGTAAGGTGATAACTTCAATTTTTAAAGTCTCAAGCCACATCCACTGGAAGTTAAAGGTACATACTCAAAAGAGCTGTACTGGAGGGAATGAGTTAAAGACAGCTTTAATAAGCGCATGGCTACAATCTTGAGGAATCTCCCCATATTTATATAACCTAGTGAATAATAAATATAATGTTACAGTAGGTTCTTGCTGAAGTGTTCTCAGGCCATTGTTACTAATTCAGTCTCCTCCCCGTGCTTGGTTTGGATCCAGTTTGCACAGTTACTTTTTGAATATAATCTAATTTGATTCCTGTATCTGGGGTTATCTTGATGTCACTAGGACAACTTATCACCCCTTTTGCAGAGCCAAACTGTTTTGCATAAGATTTTGTAAATGTATCTATAATCTGTTGTGTCTGAGAATAAATTTTAGAATCTGCACACAGTTTATCAATTTGTGTGTCTTTACTCCTTCCACATCTTATGTATCTATAAAAAGGTTTCCTATTATGCTCAATATCTTTATATAAATTTTCTTCAATTTTTTCTTGATCTTGTCTCACACTATACTTAATCTGTTTGTCCAGCTTGTTTATTTCAGTTTTCAAAGTTGTAGTTCAACTTCTCTTCCATTTCTTATATTTTTGTCTCTCACCTTAATCAGATATCTTATTCTTATGGAAATATATCCCCCTGTGTTGTATGCCTAGATCCTGATGTTAAACATTTTTTTGATTTTTTTTTACACTCAAACAATTTCTCTTTCAAAACTTTCCACATTCCCTCTGCAGTTTCTCCACTGAGCACCTCACTGCAGTTAGTTTTACATACTGAGTGTTTTGCTTGCATATAATCTATAATTAACCTTCTGTGCATTGGTTTAGATTTCAGTTTGGCAGCATTATCTATCAACAAATTAAACTTTATAAACCCCATGATCACTGCATATCACTGGTGGTAAAATATGACTTGAAGAAACAGCAATTTCTTTAGGAATACAAACACTGTCTAGTATGTTCCGTCCCCTGGTAGTTTTTTTTTTTACAATCTGAAGCAATTGTTGTTCCTGGATATATGTTGTGAATAATTTCCTTACTAATGTTGTTGAATCAATATTAGCCAAGTTTATTTCTGTTAAATGTAAGTCCTGAGCTAATATTATTCTTCCCTCCTGTGTTTCATGCAAGAAATGTATAAATTCTTCTAGGTCATCTGCATTTGACTTTGGTAGTCTATATATATATATTCAAGGGTTGTCTTTATTGTCACAGTTAAACAGTCTATAGTATTGGTGTTATTACTGAACATGTAATAGTCACAGGTCTCATAACTATCTTTAGTCCCTATCATAACAGCCCCACCTGATTTTTTGTTAGAATGTCTGTTACAGTAAAAACATGTATGCCCTGACAAAACTGGTTTCCAATCTTTGTTCTTTTTACAAACATTAACAACATCAGTCTTGTAAAAATGTATCAAATGTTTCAATAAAAAACTTTATTATTAATGCTCCTAGCAGTAACAGCCATCAGAGATGCATCAGATGTTGCTACCTGTGAACTGTTAAATTTTTGACATGGCAAAAATCCGGCCTAGTGTTTGTCAAAGATTGCAAAATATGTGCTGCGAAAAATCTCTTCCCTGATCTTGACAAATGCACGCCATTCTGTCTGAAGTACACATGTGCCCAAAACTAGGCTTGGATGCTCTACACATTTCCATTTTTTTAAAACAGGACATGTTTTTTCATTTAGATATTTACCCAAAAAATCCCTTCATTCACAGTGACTTAACTATCCTTTCTATAGGTGATATACAAGCTATACTATCTAAGAGGGCTGTCAGTTCCCTACTAAGAATCAGAGAATCCTTGCAGATGACATAATTTGTACCGACATGAATAAAAATGGATCTGTACTTCCTTATATTAAGGCATTCCAAGGCTTGTCTCACATCTCCTGGCAAGCATAACACTATTCAATGTTCATTATCTTCTCTGCAAATACAAGTATCAGTTCTTCTAATAATTGAATCCCCAATTACAATGATATCTGCTCTATCAATTGTTACAAAGGATAGATCTTCATCACCATTAGTCTGATTAATCCCACTGTTTTCATTGTGTATTAAATTCTCATCCAGCTGGTATTGTAAATCCACAGCTTGAGCCATGTAGTCAACATCTGTCTTTCTCTTCTTTTTTCTTACAGTAATGTTCTTCAATCCTTCCATGCTCAGTTTTGATTTCTTCCTTTTCACCTGCCCCTTGCATCTTTTGTCTACCTTCTCTTTTGGAAAAATGATGCCTTTTTCTGTAGACTGAAGGTTTTCTGATAGAAAAGTATTTTATTCCCTGTAACCTGTGTGTTGCAAAACAATGCAGTGTCCTTTTTAGTACGTATTCTCTTTCCTTTACAGACATTTATCAGTTTTGTTTTCTTCCTTGTATTTGTTGTGAACATCTTCCTTTCTTTCTTTTCTGTTTCCTTCTAAACAAACTGGATCCTCAGACTGCTGGTTACTTTCATCCAGAATTCCATAGTTGTCAGGGGCATTGTTTTGTTTCATAGGGGTTGAATGATCTTTCCAGACAATAGATCCATCATTTCCAAAATGTGTTCTATTTGTTCTTTGCCTAACATTAGTTATCTCAACTGTCCAGTCATTAATATATGATACATCAGTTCTCCAAGCCATGCCAGTTGCACAAGTGCAATCATCATCATTAAGTCGAGATTTGCTTCTAACAATGGTAAGCAAATAATCCAACTTTTGACACGAGGAACAAAGATCACCAGTGTTATCAACTGTTACCTTTACATATGCATAGCATTTATTACACCATACAAGATATTTCTGCATTAGCAAATCATTAATTGCTTACTCATTTAAGGAATCCATATTCAGCTTCAAACAAAAAAATATTGTAAAAGAAAAAATAATCAAAATCAGTAACCCCAGAATTCAAAACTTAAATCAACTTATATGACAAAAAATCACAAGAGCAATATACAACTAAATACTATAGTAAGTACGGTAAAGTTCTTCTAACCAGACAAGTTCTGCAAGCTAGACAAAAGCTGCAATTCTTTTACTCTCACTGTCGCTCACAGTCACACTTCTTTTTAACAATAAAGATCAATAACTCACAAACCAAGGTAGGATTTTTTTTAAATATGCTCAGGATAATCCACTAACAGGGAGCAAATACATTCCCCTTAGTATGCTCTCCAGGTATCTATAAAATAGCACTGTCCTAAGTTTCTATGGATACCAAAATAAGGATGAAACAAAAATAGCATAGTTCAGGGATCCTAGGAGGAACAACACAGTGACATTCCATTAGGAGATCTCTACCATAAAAGCATCTTTGATTATTATAATAATCAGCACTACAGAGCCACATAATAAATGTATCTCCAAATTATAATGATTTAGCTAAGCCAATTATTTCTGGTCATTTTTATTACAGCAACTAGTATCTTCATGCATTCACTTTGCTGTATTGTTGCAGTTATTCAAGAAACATTTTTACAACTTTATTAACTGTCTGTAAGCTGGTGTGAATTAGTTAATAAATGAAGGTGCACATGCATCTAATTTTATTGTAATCTGAAGTTAGATGACTGAAGTACATTGGTCCCTTTTCATACACAATCATGACAGGAAATGAAAGAGGGACTAGATTACAATGTTACAGAGGTCATGTAATAGTACATGTAGTCTGAAGTATACTGTTTAAAAGTAGTATAACTATCAGAATAGATTGTAATAGTTCATTTACAATTGCAACTGATTAGTAAGAATCAAAGAATGTGCTTACAGTTAATTTAAAGCATCAGAATTATACTGTAATGTTTAATTTGTCTTTTAGGATGAGGCTGGTCAGGATAAAAACATAAGTGTGAGGCGAGTGTTTTTGAATTTTGGTGAGAAGTAATCTATTCTGAATGTTGATATTTTTTCTTTATGATTTTTTTTCAACTTTATTTGACCATCAGGCTTCATGCTACTCATCTTGAGTACAAGTATGTGATACAACTGAATGGCTCATCATCCAAGCAGCTATTGCTGTTGTTTGTGCCCCTTGTATCCTGGTAGTGAGGTTATAGTAATTATGGCCCTAACTGCTCCGCTAGGTAGGGTACACATGACATGTATCATCTCTGGGGGGTGGCACTGAAATTTCCCCAGTTTGAGTGCAGACTTCCATATCCCTACAAATGAAGGCTACTACCAAGTAGTTGCTTGGTAAGCTGAACATCCACAATGTGTGCAACTGCCATAAAGGATAGTGACATGCCACAGACTCAGTGAAAATTTCCCTCAGGAGAGGCATCTTCCTTTTACCAGGTTCAACAAGCTACATAAGCTGCTAAGTGAATCCAGCTCATTTTGGATATAGCCAGGGCATTTTGTTGTTTAACTTCCACAGGACCAGCCTGATGGCCCCTTGACTTACACTCCCTCTGGCCCATTCATTCCACATTGAAGTGAGACAGATATCTCCACATTAAACACAAGGCTTACAGCTCATTCATTCTTGCCTGGGTAGTCTAGACAATCCACCCATTTCCCAGCAACAAGAATTTGGTGGTAGAGAAAAGGCCAACATGCTGGTCATGCAGACTAGCCTTCCTCTCCCTTAGTGGAGCACCCACCTTCCTTTGCAGTGACTTTCAAAGCTCTATTGCCACTGCCACCTACAATAGGAAGCATGATTCCTCATGTCGGTTCATCTATATGCATAAGCACAATTGCAGCACATGTGCTTAGAGGCTCATTCTGTCCTGTTGTAACACTAGTTTCTAAGGAGACACCCGAGTGTTATACAAGATTTGCCTTCCTTCCCCAGGATGGCTGAGCTAGCAGTAGTCACTCACTCTCTCCAGTCATCATCTAGCCATCTTACCCCTTAATCAAACTCAGGCTGCCTAGGCTATAGTGACAGCTTTTACCCACTATGTCCAAAATGTTGGATTGTTATCAGGGTTTTGTTCCACTTCACCACCATATCGGGAATTAATAGGCAAGTTTGGTCTGTGTTTTGAAGTGAGAAGATGCTCTAAGTCTTGGACCTCAGAGGAAAAAGGCCTTCAATAAGCTTGTCAATAGTGTAGAAAAATGCTAAGAGTGGACTTGGAAATAGCTAATGGATAAATGTTAATCTACAGGGTCCCTCTCAGTCTTCTACCTCCATTTGACCTGCCTGAAGATTCCCACCTTCCCTATTCCCAATTGTCCCATTTGATCCATTAGAGGTATTAGCCAGGTGTCCACAAGCTGAGTGAGAGCTCTGTGACCCATTTGTTTGTGCTCATGGAGTCTAATTAAGCTCTTTCATCCCCCTATGATGAGAATCAGGCAGTAGTGAGTGGGACAGCTTTAGGTTCATTGGAACAGCTAACACTCTCTTTTGTAGCCTTAGCCTCCTGTTGCATTTCTCTGAGTTCCAATAGCACAGCTGCATCTTTTGAAAGTGTGCATGATCAGGAACATGGCTTACCAGCTTGTGGTCATGCATCTGAAGGTGAATGCTCAATAAGCTCATAGTCTGTGGGTATAACACCTATAATCAAAGTGGTGATCAGACTTTCTTCTGACCAATAGGATGGGTGAGGCAGCAACTGTTCCCATTTTCCAAATCTGATCACTCAGGCACTCATGACGCTAAACAAATATGGATCAAGCCTAGACATCCTATACATCCAAAAGACAAGACAGAAGGGCAGTGAACAGAGCTACTTGGCTTGGGATCCATAGTCTACTACTCATGAGGAGGACAGACTTGAAATGGTGTGCAAATTGTGGTGAGGGAGAGGCTTCAGAAGGCAGTGAGGGATGTCATCAGGATTAGCAACAGACTGATGACAATCAGACTCCAGTTTAAAGATAGGACAAGATTCATAATCTCAGCCTAGGCTGCACAGAAGGGTTGTGACAGGGAGGAAAAGAGTGCATTTAGACAGCAGTTGAAGGACCTACCAAGTAAAGCAGGAACACATGAATTTGTTTTGAGAATGAGTAACTTGAGTGCACTTATCGGGACAAACAGAACAGGATGTAAGGACTGCCTGGGGTATACATGGGTGGAGCAACAGGAATAAAGGACAACCCATTCTAGATTCCTGTGTGGCAAATGGCTTTATGGTGGCCAACACATAATTTGGCAAGAAAGACAGTCACAAGATCACATGCAAGAATGGTCAACATGCATCTCAGGTAGACTTCCTGCTAGTAAAAAAATGGCATAGGGATAGAGTCAGTGATTGCAAATGCATTCCTAATGAAACTATCAACTTATAGCATACATCACTAGTTGCCAAAATCAGCTTCAAGCAGTGGTCAGAGATGGTGCTAATGTCACCAGAGACTAGGCTGAAGACTTGGAAGTAGACTGTACAGAAAGCTCAATGGTTCAAGGAATTACTCAGGGCTCTAGCACCTCAGAAAGAAGAGGAAATAGGTGGAGGTGAAAAAGAATGGGAGCTCCTCAAACAGCATGTGTGAGGACTATAGAACATATATGCAATCAAGCTAGGTACAGAAATAAAGTACTTAAGAAAAGCTGGAGGTGGAATGTAGAAGTCCAGGAAGTCATCAAAAGAAAGAGAGTATATCAAAAAATGGGGAAAAAGAAAAATAGACCAGGCTAGGAAAGAATATTTGCTGGCTAACAAAGAAGCTAAGTAAGGACTTGTAAAAGCAAAGAACAAGGCATAAGAGGCACTCTACCAGCTTCTGTTAAGTGACTCAGTAGATGACACCGGCTTCTTGAAAGTGACTCAGTACATGACACAAAGAAACTCTATCCAGTTGGAAGGCAAAGGCAAAATAGATAACGAAGGCAGTCAGATACCCTTTATAAGAGGTGCCAGCAACAACCCACTCACCAGTCCACTTGGCATCAAAGGCAGATGGAAGTAGTGCTTCCAGCAGGCTCAGATGAGGTCACAGCAGATGTGATTGAAATGTTGAGAAAGATAGGGGAGAAATGGCTTCTGAGGGTAGTCACAGCAGTATGGGGAGAAAGGTGTATCCCATTTGACTGGACAGCAGGCATGTTAGTGCCCGAATGCAAAACCAAAGGAATTGTCCACAACTATGGGCAGTACAAAGGTTATGAAACTCCTGTCACATTGCATGAAAGTCCTGAAGAGGGTGACTGATAAGCAGATATGCAGAGTAGTAGAAAGTAAGATGGGGGATGAGCAGTCTGAATTCAGATCAGGATGCAGCACAACAGACCCAATGTTTGCAGTGAGACAAATAGCTGAGAAGAAGCTTGAAATGAGGAAAGAATCCAATTAAGAATTCCTGGACATTGAAAAAGCATATGACAAGGCCCCTAGAAATCTGATTTGGGCAGTCCTGCAGTGATCTTCTTGTCCCATAAGCATTTGTAGAATTAGTGCAGGCTATTTACAAGGACCAGATACAAGGGCTTAAATATGAACAGTGTTCAGTCTCACAGAGGGATTCTCAGTGGGAGTGGGTGTGCATCAGGGTGCAGGTTTAAACCCATTGTTGCTCATTCTGATGACAGGACTACATTAGCAAACACATCAAAAAGGACAACTCAACAAAGTTGTTATATACAGACAATGTGTCATTACAAGCAGACACCAAGCAAGAGTTTTAGCAAAGGATATGGGAGAGGAATGCAAATCTAAAGGCACATGGGATGAAACTGGGTACAGATAAGACAGTGGTAATGGCATCTAATAGGGAAATCAGAAGAAAGTTAGAATTAAAACAGAACGGAAAATAGTGGAACAGGTTACCAGCTTCAAGTATCTGGGATGGGTGGTTGAGAAGAAGGGGAGTCTGAATGGGGAGGTCAAGGCTAGAATCAGAAGGGCTGTAACCAACTGGCACAGAGTGTCATGGGTAGTGTATGACAGAAGAATGCAACATAAACTTAAAAGAAAGATGTGCAAAACAGTGGTACAACTAATGCTACTGTATGGTACAGAAACCTTGACAGCAAAGGCAGGGCAGCTGAGGAAGCTAAAGGTGATTGAGATAAAGTACCTGAGCTGGGTGATAGGATGTATGCTGGGGGACAAATGAAGAAATAAGGGTATTGTGCAGCGGCACAAAGTTTAGGTTTAGGGAGGGGCAAAGGAGAGTTTTGGTTTAGGGAGTGATCATAGGCAGGAGGGGGGAGGAGATTTTAGGTTCATGCAGCAATACAGAGTTTAGGTTTAGGGGGAAGCAAAGGAGATTTCATGTTTAGGGAGTTATCATAGACAGGAGGGGATTTTAGTTTTAGGGAAGGATAGGGGAATTCAGTTTTAGGCACTGGGTAGGTGTTGTTAAGGTTAGGATCAGGGTTCTAGTAAGGATAGTTAACATTACTGGAGAAGAGTTACTGGAAGTTAGTGAGCTTGCAGAAATGAGCAGGTGGCAGCAAGGAAGTGTGTTTTGAGCAAATGTATCTCCAGCACAGGCAGTAAACCCATTATGTTTTATGTTTATTTATGTATTTTTAATGCATTTGTTATTTATTTACTTGTACTGCATTTGTGACCATATGAAGGCATAGCCTGGGTAAAAATATTCAGAACAGATACAGAAACATATAAAGTGTTAATGTAAGACAATGAAATACTCATCATCATCATTATGTTTGTTGGGGGAGATGCTGCCTTAGCTTTTCTCAAACAGGTTTTTTAAAGGAGTTGAGAGAGAGTAATGAAGAATGATACTGGACAGAAGAGATTTATTTCATAAAAATACTAAGCGCTATAATGTAAGTGGCCTCAATCAGATGCAGCTGCAACAAATAAATATAACATAACTAGATAAAATGCATCAAACTGCAGATGGAGAAATTAGCTGTCATACAGGTAAATGAGCTGGTTTAGGGAATCATTTCAACCATTCCCCATGTAGAAGGTAGACACATATGCATGAAGGTAGAGCAATATTTGCATATAGTAAGGAAGATACGGAATGACAGAGAAGAAAAAATGAGCATTTACTGAAGTAAAAGTTAGTTATCAATCACTATGGTCAATATCAACAGTTTTTATTGCAGTAAAAGCTAATAACCAATTGATCTATCAATGTCAGTCCAGTTATTTTTACTGTAGTAAAAGAAAGTAAGCAATTGATTTGATTAATGACAGCGCAGTTTTTTTACTGTAGTAAAATGTAGAAAGAAAAGTAATAAACAATTGATCTGATCCATATCAGCTCAATTATTTGAGATTTGCAAAGAGAAGACAACCTGCAAATCATGATAAATCATGATAAATGATAAGTTAGTCTTGCATGAACCAAATGGCCAAGAATAAATACATAGCACAATATCTTTATTCACTGCCTCAGAAACATTTGCATTTTCAAAATCAAAGACTTTTACCTTTCAATTGTATTTTTACAGAATAGCAGAAATGTGTGAACTACCCTTCTGCATCGTAATTTCATTGTCTTTTTTCTCTTCACAGTTTAAATTGTAACCTTTTAAAAAACGATGGAAAGGTAAGTGTTATTTATTGTTTCCATCTCAAATTCTGGTACTTATTTTAGGTTTTCACTTTCATGTTAAGTTGCAAGGTGCTGTTAACTCTAAATGCCAGAAGAACATTTTTTTTTATAATTGCTTCTTTATGTAATAGCAGCTGTAAGAGAAACTGTACTGTGTTAAATTCCTTAATTTGGAAAAAAAATAATGACTTTGTTTAAACATTTGCAAACTATGTATGTGTATAATCTTTTCCTGGTAGGCCATTAATTGAGTGAAGATAATGCCACAGATCAATCCTTCCTTCCTTTCTTTCTTCCTTCCTTTCTTTTCTTCCTTCCTTTCTTTCTTTCTTCTTTCTTTTCTTTCTTTCTTTCTTTCTTTCTTTCTTTCTTTCTTTCTTCCTTCCTTCCTTCCTTCCTTCATTTCTTCCTTCATTTCTTTCTTTCTGCCTTCCTTTCTTCCTCTTTCTTTCTTCCTTTTTTCTTTCTCTTTCTTCTTCCTTCCTTCCTTTCTTTCTTTTTTCTTTTTTATTTCTTTCTTTCTTTTTCTTTCTTCCTTCCTTCCTTCTTCTTTCTTTATTTCTCTTTCTTTCTTTCTTTCTCTTTCTGTCTTCCTTTCTTTTTCTTTCTTTCTCTTTCTTCCTTCCTTCCTTTCTTTTTTCCTTAATTTGTTTCTTTTTCTTTCTTTCTTCCTTCCTTTCTTCCTTCCTTTCTTTCTTCCTTAATTCGTTTCTTTTTTTTTCTTTCTTCCTTCCTTTCTTTTTTTCTTTCTGTCTTTCATAGGTTCAAAGGTGGGTACTAGGCTATCTGCCCAAAGGCATTTATAAGCCTAGCCAGAATGTGTTGGCTTTCGCCATCCCCTTAGATTAGTTCCCTGTGCCTCTGTCCAGCAGAGCCACTTAAGTGATCCCCGAGGTAAACTTTCTGTTTCCCATCCACTCGTCAAGGTTTCTTTTGAAGAGTGCTAGCGAGGAGCTCTGCCTAATGTAGATTGGGATCTTGTTCCAATGCATGGGAAGTCTCTGGGACAGGAATCTATCCCTCCAGCATGTCCTATTTATTGTTGTGGTAAGGTTTAGATCCCTAGAGCGTGTGGCTCAAAGGGATAAGGTTTTCTTTAGGTGGAGCATGTCCATCGATTCTGGGTTGGGCATGGCCTTGTATGTCAGGCAGAGATCACCTCTGAATAGGTGGTATGCAACCGATTACAACTGGAGTTTCTTCAGTCGAGCCGCATAGGGCATCTGTTTGAAGTCATTGATCCTCTTGGTGAGGTACTTCTGTGGTCTTTCCAGCTGTTGCAGGTGTCTTGTAAGGTACATCCCAAATGGGGCATTGTACTCTAAGATGGGTCTGATGAGTGATGAGTAGAGGGGAACAATGACCTCTTTTGATCTGGATGCAAACCTTTTTGTGATTAGGTGGGCCAAGTAGAAGGATTTTCTAACCACTTTGGCAATGTGATTATCAAAGGTGAGATTACTATCTACTTGAGTCCCCAGATCTCTTATTACATCTTCTGTATTTAGGGGACTGCCACCTATGTAGTAGTTTGTGGGTACTTTTTTTTTTTTCCAAAGGGGATGACTATGCACTTTTTGGCATTTAGCTTGAGGCCATGATTTTGACACCAGGTATCCATCTCAGTGAGACCTTGTGGAGGATGTCTGTGTCAGCCAGAGAGTCAATTATAGCCCCTAATTTACAGTCGTCTGCGAACTTGGTCAGCCATAGTCCTCCTGTGCTTGCCTGTACCTCTGAGAAGTATATGCTGAACAGGAAGGGTCCTAGGACTGAGCTCTGGGTAACACCACTTGTAACCAGTTTAGAGACGGACCTAGCTCCCACAACTGTCACCATGTGGGTTCTGTCTGTGAGCCAGTTGGCAACCCATCTTGTGATGTAGGGGTTTATGTTCAAGCTGGTGAGCTTGTCTATAATACCAGAATTGGGAATGGTTTTGAAGGCCTTAGCAAGGTCTAGGTAGGCTGTGTGTACCACCTTTCCCTCGTCTATAGCCTTGGTAACTGTCTCGAAGAAGTCCATCAGGTTTAGGAGGCATGATCTGCCCTTAACAAAGCCAAACTGAGTAGGGTTCAGTGTTTGGAGGTTCCCAATGTCTGAGTTCCATGACAATGCATTCCATAGCCTTGCAGACCAAGCTAGTCAGGCTTATAGGGTGATAGTTCCCAGGGTCTGTTGTGGCTCCATATTTGTGGAGTGGGATAACCATTGCTGTGTGCCACTCTATGGGTATGTAGCCTGTGGAGAGGCTGAGGTTGAACAGTATGTTTAGGTGAGGGGTTAATTCGTCTTTGAGCTCATGTAGGATGCAGCCTGGGACACTGTCTGGTCCCATTGATGTTGAGTTTTTGGCTTTGGAGAGGGCTGTTTTAACCTGAGTGAAGGATTTTCTAACCACTTTGGCAATGTGATTATCAAAGGTGAGATTTCAGGGACTCTACATTCTTCTGGTATGGTTATGGGTCCTTTTGGGGGTGAGATGGGAGTGAAGTTTGCACTGAACCTGTCTGCCAGGATGTTGGCAATATCAGTCAGTTCAGTGTATTTTGTGCCATTCTGCACTAACTCCACGCAGATTTGAGCATTGCCACTAAGATTCTTGACATAGCTAAAGAATGCCTTGTGGTTATCTTTGGAGTCCTTGGCAATTTTTCCAGCCTTGGATGATTTTATGAGGGATCGTAGTTTCTTGCGGATACTTATCAGGGATGTCTTCCCTTCTTGGGATTTTACTCTTTTCTGTACCTCCTTCTGTTGTATAGCTTGTTTATGGCAGGAGTCCACCAGACTGGTTTCCTTTTCTTGGAAGAGTGAGTCTTGGTTTTGCTTGGAATAGCATGATCCATGCATTCTTGTAGCTGCCCGTAGAATGCATTAGTAAAGGATTTTGCAGCTTAGACAGTGTTATCCTTCTGCATGTGGGCTTTGAAACTTTCTGGCTCGGTCTTAAGTAACATGAAGTTTGCTTTTGAAAAGTTTTTTATGGTGGCTTTCTTGTCTGGGGGAGGGGGCGGAATATGGATATCCAAAGTGATTTGTTTATGGTCAGATCTAACCAGCGAGGGGTTGACCTCTGGTGTGGAACACCAGTCGCCCATGTTGGTGATGACCAGGTCCAATATGTTGTCACCTCTGGTGGGAGTGTTGACCAGTTAAGCCAGGGCGTTTGAGTTTATAAATTCTAGGAAAAGTTGGGCAAGGGAGTTAGTACTTGAGTAGTTCTCCCAGTTAATGTTTGGGTAATTGAAATCACCCAATATTAGGGTGTTTGGTTGGACCTTTATGTTTCCCAGTGTTTCCAGAAATGCGGAATGGGGATCCTGGGACATATTGGGTGATCTGTAGTAAGCTACAATTTGAATTGCAGTTTTGCCCATTGTTAGTTGCATGTGGATGATCTCTGATGCATTGTGCTGCGCCACTAACCTGGAGGTGTGGGTATCCTTGATGAATATTGATACACCCCCACCTTTTGTATTTCGGTTTGGGTTCTGTGGCCAAAATGTATGGTATGAGTTGTAACCTGGTACTGCTGGTGTGCTCTCTGGAGCCTTAAACCAGGTTTCTGTTACTGCACATATATCAATTTTCTCCATACTGAGGAGTGCCTCGAGTGCATGCATTTTGAGGTTTGGACTTCTGCCATTGAGTAGTTTTTTGTTACTTGTGCTATTTACGGCGGTGGGTTTGTCTTTTGAGCCTTGCCTAAAAAGGCACTATGAGGGTGGCAAGAGCCTTGGCAAGTATTCGAAAGCCTAAAGGTGACAGGTGCAAGCCATCTCTAGCAAAACAGAGTGGCTTGTCAAGCATGTCATCCCAGGTGGACAGACACTGGATCCCCTTTTAATGACACCAGAAACTTACCAATTGCTGAAATTGAGAATTATTTCTTTATACCATGGCATCATCAGAGAGCTCTTCCATGTCTGTTTTCATGTAGCCCAGGGAGGTATGGCTCAGGTCATTCACACAATGACAGAGTCATATTTGTACTTTTTCTGGAGTGACCTGAGTGCTTGTGTTATGTGGCGGATCCTGGCACCTGACAGGTAGGTAACAGTAACCTTCGCCTTATTCAGCCTAGTGAGTGGGACGTCAGTGTGCCTGACTACAGAGTCACCTATTACTAGTATGTTGGGTATGTTATTTTGCCTTAAGGGCTGTGATTGCATGGCGCACTGGTTTTGTGAAGTATGTGTTTCATGGTTTGTGTTGGGGGGTGGATGTTGCTTGGATGTTGGCTTTGGAGGTCTCTGTTGGTTTTGCAGATTTTTATTTAGAGCCTCCGAGAATGTTTTTGAGTATTTATGTGTGTTTTTTGACGGTGCTAGTTTAATGGGTCTATGTAAGACTGGTGGTGTGATGCAAGTATTTCCCTTCTTCTCTTGACTGTCTGATCCAGTCTTGGGTTGAGAGAGCTTAGCCTCTAGTTTGGCTTTATAACTGCATCTCTCGCATGTATTAGTGTTTGGTGGTAGGAGGAGGGGGATGTCTGTGCACATGAGGCAGTTGTAACATTGCCTCAAAATGCTCAGATTCACCAGTTGGACTGGAGAGTACACCTGAAACTGCCCTTTGGACATGCCTAGATAGGTACAGTGAACTGTTTTACTGGATGGCTGGTAAGGTCGAATAGAGAGCCTTGTCCTTCTGTACGGTACAGGAGGGTTTAGTGCTAGGATTTTTAAGTGCTTGCTATAAGTTTTGAGCAAGTGCTGAGCTGAGAAATGAGAGGCTTGAGTGCTTAAGTTGAAAGTTTGTCTAGTTCCAGGGGAAAAAACTGAAGAGGAGACTTTGTGGAGCCGGGAATAGTTTTACCTTAGCTGACCGGTGCTGCCTGGCATGCAAAACCAAATGAAAGAGATAGAAATTAGCCCAAAATGGCCAATAAACTACTAATTTCTGGGCTGAAACCACTCCTCCAGGGACAGATAGGCTGCTCAAAGCTCCCCTCTCTCACAGGTGAACAGAGAAATTTCTTTCTATCCAAGTAAGGTATGGGTAAACACAGAGATTTGTAACACAGCTCTGAATTCAGCACTAACCTAAAAACTGGACTATACTAGCTTAGAAATGTGGGAAACAAGTATATATATATATATATATATATATTTTTTTTTCAGAAAATAAAGCAGATACACTAAAAAAAAACAGTTTAAAAGCACAGAAAAAAGGATAATTATTGTTATATATCACATATCAGAGTTGTAGTCAATGCCCCCAGTAATAAAGTAGGAAGAAACACAAATACAGTAAAAGTAGATGAATAAAGTGCAATATATATATATATATATATATATATATATATATATATATATATATATATATATATAAAACAATAGAAAACAAACAGACTGATTTAAACAAGTTACCCAATTAACCAGAAAAAAGCTCATAACTGAGCCCTGTTCCAGCAGTCTTCAATCAGACAAGTTCTAACTGCACACCTCTGCTTACTAGGATGCAGGGGAACCTTCTCCAAAAAAAGATGGCCTGGATCAGTGCCTCAAGTTATACAAACAAAACTAGATTCAGCAGGCCTGAATCTGGTCTATGCTACAGCAACAAGGTGCACCAATTTCAGAAAGAAACAGTTCAAATAAGCAGGCACAATAAGCCTGTGACCAGAAATTCCCAGCTCAGAAGGCAGAATCCAGCCACTCCCCCCACAAGAGTGCAGACCACAAACCTTTTTAATGTAGAATAACTGGCCTGAAGCCCAAGTGCTTAAGCCAGAACTAATACACTTTTTGAATAGCAGACACTGGGTCTTCAATCAGCAATTCCCAGCTTAGAAGGATGTAAGCTACCTGTCCTGCCATAACAGTACAGACCACAAACCTTCTTAATGTAAAACAGCCTGTATGAAACCCAAGTGCTTAAACCAAAAGACTTAGAATAACAGTCACAATTCAATCAGGCTACAACCAAACAGTAATAAATGCAGCAGAATAAATAAAAGTGAGTACTTTTAAGAAAAGCAAAATAGAGTAGGAGGAAACAAAACTACAGCAAAAGCAAATGAATAAAGTGCAAAACAGTTTTTTAAGTGCAACAAGAGAGGAAGGAAGAACCTAAGTGGGCTGGCCTTCTCAAATCTTCTCTCTGTATGAACACTAGACTCAGAATATGATCTCACTGTACTCAGTTAAGTGAGCAAATGTGATGGACTGCAGAGAGAGACACACAGCGCACTGTTCAGAAACACACAATTAGGAAACAGAAAAAAATGAAAATATAGTACTTTTAAAACTACGTTTGTACTTAACAAAATACTACAATTCACTACTGCAAGTTTCACTTAGCTTTAGCTTGCAATTCTTCCTTCCTTACTTACTTCCCTCCTTCCTTCCTTTCTTCCTTCCTTCCTACCTTCCTTCCTTCCTTCCTTTCTTTCTTTCTTTCTTTCTTTCTTTCTTGCTTTTTCTTTCTCTTTTTTTCTTTCATCCTTCCTTACTTTCTTTCTTTCTTTCTTCCTTTCTTTCTTTCTTTTTTCCTTTCTTTCTTTCCTCCTTCCTTTTTTCCTTTCTTTCTTTTTCACTATCTCTCTCTCTTTCTCTGGCTCTCACATTCAGAAATATTTTGTAAATCACAACGATACAGATTCTACCACCATTACTTTCCCTTTTTTATTATATTTATTTCTACATACTGTGTTATCTTTTTTATAACACCCTTTATATATAGTGTAGCACCTGGCTCTTATATTACTTTTCTTCAGTGAGAGAACAACGTCTGTGTGTTTTTCTGAATATTGTATTTTGTTATCTGAACATTGGCAGGTTAATTTAAGTTTGAGGATTTTCTTGCTAACAGTTGGATAGTTAAAGGTGTTGGTATGGCCCTCATTGTAAGTCAGTGTGAACCTAATCACATAAAAGTGCACTTTTGTATTTAGGATGATTTTGTTTTTGCCTTCTACATAATTGCTAATGTCAGCATTTGTACTTGCAAACTTTTTTTTATACAATGGACAGTCAACATTTTGATTGCTGTCATTTAAGATTTGTCTAATAATTTTGTGTTACATATTGTTTGTATAATAATGCTTTGGAAAGGATATACTCTTCCTAGTCTGACACTTTCTTAACTAATACCTTCTCTTTTTTGTTTTTATTAGCTATTTCTGCTTCTGGTGTATTTCTGTTCTAATTATTAGATCAATGATTGTGATTATTCCTCATTTAGTTCATCTCTGCACCTGGGAACCCAAAATCATATAATTTCATAGGAGTTTCCTTGGAAAATATGGATTTGGAAGAGTGATTAAACTCATCTGTTAATCACATATTTATTAAGCATTCTTGCATATCTAACAGAAACATACACAGATCACTAACGTAATCTGATCATTTTTATTTTCAAGAATGTTTAAATCGGCTCCCCTACAATTACTTGAAGTGAAATTCCTTGAGCATCATTAGCACAAGGAAAAAAAAAATGAAGAAAAGTAAAGTCAAAACACATACACCTGAAAGCTGTTTTCCAAAGAAAATCATAGCCAGTGCAATTTCTAATTGTACTCTACCAATGACTCACTTATTTTGGGAGATGTCTGCCTTCATTGAGTTGGTGGAAATGTGAAGTCGGTGCATATAATTTCAGAGGTATAGAAGCCCCATCCCCACCCCCACCCCCAGCAAAATACAATTACATTTTTCTTTTGCCCTTTTATGTTTGGCTATTTTTTTCATCCTTTCAGATTTTGGAATTTGTTCTATTTCAAGATGGATTTCTGGTAGTTTTATTTCTGGAACAGGAATTATACCTGCTTATGGGGCAGTGAAAATAATATAAGAATTGAAAAACTGTCTAAAGTATTAAAAATATTAAGCAATGCTACTTTTGAATCGATAAAATATGATTGCAGTCAAAATTATTTCTATGCCCAGTGTGATGCTGCAGTACCAGTCTTTGTCCTAGGAAAAGAAAGACATAAGTCATCTGTTTTTGATGAGCTATTTCCTGCCAGCATGAAAAGTGCTGGCATGGCTGGTGCCAGTACAGAAAGTTCTAGAATGGAACTTGGAACCTGTACCTAATATTGAAAAGCTTTTCAGAACTGGTTAAATGAGTCCCCTGTTAAAAACAGTTTTGTTTGAAAAAGCAAATCACTTCACAAATTTTTTGGATCTGTTTGGAAAAGCATAAGAATGGGAAATGCCCTGTACAAGAAAGCATCCATTTTCAAGTCCTTAAATGGTATGGACATTTGTTAATCTCCTTACTGACTAAATTATGCAATTGTTTAACCATTCAAAATTTTAGCAAATACCATACTCTGTGACTATGGTCTAGATAGACTTAATCAAGATGTAAGAAAAGTTAGGAGATAAAACAGGTAACTAATAACCTATTCCTGATGGTCTGATTTTCAGGTCCAAGTTGGTGGCTTCAGAAGAATGATTAGTCTTATAGATAAGGCTGCAAATTTAGTGATTAGACAAAATGAGAATTTCTATTCATCACTGTTGCTGTTAAAAGGTTTGTTTTAGCTGAATAGCAATGTAAACCTTTAGCAGAGTTTCCTGAAAGACAGTGGTGGGATTATTTTACTGACTTTTTCCCTTATAAATTATCAGATGTTTGGGTTTCCCTATACCTTTTCCTTGTTTATTGTTATGGGTTACCCCTTGTTTCATATACTCTGACCTCATATGTCAACTTTCCCCATTTGATTCTTACTTTTCCCTCTAATATGAATTAATATTTTATGAGATATTATACAGTAATCATTATAGTTAGTTACATATATTTACCTATATGAATTCTTTATTGCTATATCTTTTGCTAATTTATTATAGGTCTATAGGTGTATATTAATCCAATGACCACTGGAACCTTTAAAAGCCTAGCCATGCATTCCAAAATCCCACAAGTTTTTACGCATTAGAGGCTGTTTAATGGAATGTATGTCAGCTTGGGCATGAATTTACAGGCTGCATCTGTCACTTAAGAGATATAGGTATCAGACTAGGTGTGAAATTGCAATTTCCTATTCACTGGTTGAGGTTATACTTGAATTGGGTCAAGGAAAGACTGTGCTTAAAGACAACCTGTACCAGGGGAATACTCTGAGACATATATATATATATATATATATATATATATATATATATATATATATATATATATATATATATATACATACATACATAGGACATGTTGCTTATGCACTGTATGTATTTTGTGAGAACCTCTGTGGACATTTCAGTTGCTGCATGACTCTGGTCAGGTACATCCCAAAGGGGGCATTGTATTCGATGATGGGTCTGATAAAGGTTGAAAACAAGGGGATGATGATGTCTCTGGATCTGAATGCCAACCTCTTGCTATTAGTTGAGCAATTCAGAAGGTTTTCCTTACTACCTAGGACACGTTGGTCAAAGGCCAGGTTACTGTCTGAATATACTGACTACTGGGTCTACTATTAGGCATGTATTATCAATGAGGTAGCTTTCTGAGATGGCTTACTTCCCAAAAGGATTATTATGCATGTTTTGGCATTAGTTATTTGTCTTTGTTAGTCATTCCTGTGGTGTGTAACCAATACTCATTATGGTTTTAGACCTGCCCATAGCACAGCTGCCCTCCTAACTTTTACAGATAACATCAATAAATACAGGGATAGAAGGAAGCTGGTACCTTCCTTATTCCAAGACTTTTAAAAATCTTTTGACACGATGTGTCATAAAAAACACCTCCTACTACAACTGTGACAATAAGTGTCTCACAATCTATTCTTCCGTTGTATAATAATTACTTGTCAGAATGCTACCAGGCAGTCAGATAGAAGTTTAACCTTTTCCCTTAGCTAACCATGATTATAGGTGTACCATAAGCCTCTGTCCTTGATCCTCTTCTATTCAATATTTTTATAAGCAATCTTCATACTTCTGTACAACAAGCATCCTTTGTTGAGTATGCCATTGATTCTATCCTTATCTCCCTCTCAGACAAGCTAGAAAATTTAGAAAAGAATACACAACATGACTTTAACTCTATTGAAAACTGACTTTGGAACCACCAATTCCTTAATTCAAAGAAAATAAAATTTCCTTTTAGTTTTCCCCAAATTACTTAACCATGAGAAAAAAAAAACTTTAAGCTCACATCCCTAAAGAGTATTCCAGTTGAAGTAGTGCTATATGCAAAATGGCTGGGGTTACTATAGATAACAACTTCCTTGTCTCACTCTTGGCTGCTGTGTGTCCTGAGCTCCGGTGTTCTCACCTACTCTAGTCAACCTGCCTGTCCCGAATTAGGGTGTGGGAACCTGCCCTACCTGAAGACCTCAAAACAGTAGTTTAAAGTAAAACTCCTGCTGTCTCTTCCTAAGAAAGGAATAGAGGTTAACTTCTCCCTGAACTCTTCCCCTCAAGGATACAAGAAAGTATGTTATTTACTGTATGCTAATCTATCTGTTGTACATAATAGGTGTATATGTACCGTTCCCTGCCAGGATAACCAGCAGCCATACTCCTCTCTATGTCTTTACCTCCATCCCCTCCCTCTTGAAGCCTCTGTACTTGACTGCACTGTTTCCCTCCCTTACTACTAGTCCTCCTACCTCCCTCCAGGAGCTACCGTAGCAGTATAGTTTTTACCCACTGGATGGTACTCTTCTCTTGTTACTTTCCTTGTACATCCACCTACTGCTTCATATTAGAAACTTTCAGTGAATTAGTTTTTCCTTACTTTCTTTTTTTTTGTAGCCCCACTGTACCCCTTCTAACTCACCACCACAATTCACTTACCTACCCTCCTCCTCACACTTCTACATAAGTCTACTCCCACCTTTACTCTCCTCTGTCTTCACTTACCCTCAGTAGTCAGCATTTCACTGATTGTTTTCACTGAATTCTCTGTTTTCATCCTTCACCTGGTTCTTCTCGCTCCATTCGCCCTGTGGGTTCACTTCGCTCCCCTACCCCACCCCCAAATCTCACCCACCCCCAGTGTACCTGGCCTTATACCTCTCTAACCACTCCCATCTCCCCATGATCCAATCCCATCTTACATCTCATTAAAGATTTCCTATCTTACAATACTCTTCCTAATTAACTTTATACTCTTGCCTACTTACTCTTCACCCTTTACTTCTTCAGCACTATGCCTACTTATCCCATATCAACTCACCTTAAACCCCTACTACTACTCTTACTTCTGCCTTTCCTGTTCCTTCATTATATCCTAACTGCCTATGAACATCTTAGCTTCACTAACTTCCAGCTGTACACAAAAGATACTAACCCATCATCCCCGTCAGCTACTCTTAAACACATCAACATTACATCTGTAACTAATTACCTCCTCCCAAAGTATCATAGAGTTATCCACATTAGTTATAA
This sequence comes from Protopterus annectens, assembly GCF_019279795.1. Taxonomy (NCBI): domain Eukaryota; kingdom Metazoa; phylum Chordata; order Ceratodontiformes; family Protopteridae; genus Protopterus; species Protopterus annectens. The sequence continues at coordinate 1,925,716,277 of NC_056729.1, read as the reverse complement.
ACTCCACCAAGTCAAAAAAGCGCATAACATATTGAATCTTACTCTAATTTACAAACCAAGACTACACCTTCACCTCCTACTTGATGGTGACATTCATCCCAATCCTGGCCCATCCATCTTTAGACCAGCTAACCCAGAGGAACCCTCTCCCTCTCCCTTTCATACCCCTACTAGGCCTCCTAACTCCCTCTTCATATCTCATTTAAACATACGAAGTGTCAATAACAAAGTGACTCACCTTCATGCTCTACTGGATGAATATAACTTTGACATTCTCTGTCTATCTGAAACATGGTTAAAACCAACAACCCAAGACTATGAAATCACCCCTCCTGGGTATAGCATTATAAGAATGGATCGACCTAACAAAAAGGGTGGGGGAGTAGCCATATTATACAAAGCAGGCCTACAAGTTACACCACTTGATTTACACCCACCTTCTGATAGCAATGCTGAAGTTTTTAATACTAAGCTTCAGCTTAATATTAGTAAGGCCATCGACATTATATGCTCATATCTTCCTCCAGGTAATAACATCACCTCCTTTGAAAATATCCTTAGCTGGCTATCCACTAACTACCCACAAGAAATCATTCTCCTAGGCGATTTTAATACAGACTGGAATACCTGTAATTCCAATAACCCATCTAACCACATAAACCGTTATGGCTTCTCCCAAACTATCACTTCACCTACTCGTATCCATAAACCTAATAACAAAGAATCCACCCTAGATTGGATCCTTATAAATACTCTATCCACTTCATATATGACAGGTATCCTACCAGCAGACATTAGCGATCACTTTCTAACTTACATAATTCGACATAAGACCAATATTAACAGTCCCTCAACTTTTAAAACATCTCATTGCAATAAACATTTTAACCCAGAACACTTCCAGAATGAACTGAGTGTATGCAACCGGTCATCTTTAAAATACCTGCAACTAGATGAAACAGTGGCATACTTCAACTCTAAGTTCCTTGAAATCTTGGATTTCCATGCCCCTTTTTGTACTCGAAGGAGTAGTACCAAAACTGCACCTTGGCTTACAAAGGAAACTAAGCAAAATATTCTACTAAGAAACAAATTTTGGGCCAAATGGCGTACCTCTAAAACCCCATCAGATCAGCTAAAATTTAAACAACTTAGAAACTCAATTAAAACATCTATACTACTGGACAAAAAAAACTTCTTCTTTCAACTCCAACATTCCAACCAACAAAGTCCACAAAAATTCTGGTCAGGAATCAATAGACTACTACATCCCAGCAACTGTAAAACACCAACCCCCTCTGGAATCAGCACCAATATTCCCAAACTAATTGCTGATTCCTTCAATACCTTTTTCACTGAAGCTATCCAGTCACTTGTTAACTCTGTACCTCCTGTATCCTCTAATCTTTCTTCATCCTTAACGAACCCACCACCCACTTTCCAACTCCAACCTGTGCCTACATCCCTTATCTGTACTCTCCTTCAAAAACTTAAACCCTTTACCCCCTCTGCTGACCTCTTACCTGCTAAGTATCTTCAAATAGCAGCAACATTTATTGCTTATCCTATCTCTATCCTAATTAATAGAACCATCACTTAAGGCACCATCCCATCCATCTGGAAAATCTCACATATAATTCCCCTACACAAAGGTAGTAACTCAACTGAACTTTCTAACTACCGTCCAGTTGCCCTGCTCTCTCCCATAGCTAAAATCTTGGAAAAATGCATCCATCATCAACTGCTAGACCATCTCCTCCAAAATAACCTTTTAGCTAACTCGCAACATGGCTTTTGACCTTTCCACAGCACCACTACAGCCCTCTTATTATTCTCTGACCATATTAATAAGAACCGTAACCATAACACCCTGTCCTCTGCTATCTTCATAGATCTTTCAAAAGCATTTGATATGGTTAACCATCACCTTCTACTGAATATACTTAAGTCCCTTTCACTTGATAGTCATGCTCTACAGTGGTTTAAGTCCTACTTACACAACAGGCAACAGGCAGTACTCTGGGACAACACTCTATCTTCCCACCTTCCTGTCTCTCTTGGTGCACCCCAAGATTCTATTCTGGGCCCTCTTCTATTCTCTGTCTTTATAAATGATCTGTCTACTAGCATCCCACATGCTGTATCCATTCAATACGCAGATGACTCGATCTTAATCTCATCAGCTACTGAACCATGTGAACTACAGTCACTCACCCAAAATGTCTTTGAACTTGTTGAGGATTGTTTTTTACAGCGTTGCCTCCTCCTTAACCCCAAAAAGACTAAACTTCTACTGTTTACTCCCACACTCAAGTTCCCCCCACTTTACTTCACTATTAAATCTAAAAATAGTACAGTTATATCCTCTGACACTACCACTAAACTCTTGGGAGTGACAACTGACCACAGCCTTAACTTTGATACTCATATTAACACCACAATAAAATCAGTTAACCGAAAACTAGGCTCCCTCTATAGAATTAAACCTTTCCTTACTCCCATAGCAAGAACTTCTATTGCCCACACCCACCTCATCTCAACACTCTTTTATGCATCCCCTATATATACTAATCTATCAAAAAGCAATCTCAACAAACTGGCAATCTCCTACAACAACATTGCCAGATTTGCTACAAACTCCCTGTTAGATCCCACCACTGCCAAAATCTGAAACAACTGGGTTGGCTGGAACTATAAAACCAAATTCTACTTCACCAACTAACTATTACCCATAAAACCCTGCATCATCCAAGTAACACACCAATTATCAAAAGTGTAATCTGCCCATATAAAAATCTTACAAACCTATGCTCTTCAAACAAACTACTCATCTCTACTCAAAAATCTAACAATAAAGCAGGAGAATCCCTCTTCACTAACACTGTAGGCAAAAGCTGGAACCTACTTCCTGGTAAACGTACATCTATTTCTTCAACTTCACTATTTAAAAAGAAACTTAAATCATACCTTACAACCCACTGGCTATGTCCCTGTACTAACCCTGACTAAAGTATCTGTCACTGTTAGTCTTGCCCAACATCTTTTTTTTTTACATCTCTCTTTCTGCAACTTCAAGTCCACACCCATTTAAGCTGACTTACTGTAACTAGGAACAACTGAAATGGCCATCTTACTCTCTTATCAACAAGTTACTACCCTACAGCTAATTCTTCCAGTCCCATTTTAACTACTTTGTTCTCTTATTCTTGCTCATCACTTTGCTTTGGGTGTCTACCACATACTTCTAAATCCTTCTCCCTCTTCTCATAGTAAAAAAAAAAATGTTTTTGTTACCTTGGAACAAATGTTATCGTCTCACAAGATTCTTATAATTAATGTTTAATGTACTGTTTGTGTAAGTCTTTTATGTGGAGCTTTTCTCCCCAGGCCTCTGCTGAAAATGGGCATATATCCAGCTAGACTAGCCCGGTCAACAAATGTAAAATAAATAAATAAATAAATATGACCTCCACATTCAGAGAGATATAAAAAATCTCACAGAAAAGTAGGCATCAACTTTTAAGCAATTCATGAATATGGTGTCAGCAGTATCGCAATTGGAAATGAACACTATTAAAGGAAGAACTGAAGGAACTACATCATTATACGTAGCATGGCAAAAAGTAACTGAAATACTGGAGAATAATGACTGCAGCAGATTATAATCAGGAAACAATTGTATAGAAAGTCAATTATATGTCAACAATAGACACCCTTGTAAATACTTTATTTTGGTTTTAATGTTTGATATCTGTTTAAAGGTTTTAGCCTACCCTTTTAAATAATTTGTAAATACTTCATTGTCATAAATAACCTGCATTCATGTTTTCTTGTTTTTGGAAATAAATAAAAATATTTAAAAAAAAAAAAAAAGAAAGAAAAGTAGGCATGTTATATAAAGAAAAAAATCCTTACTGCAGCCACCAGTCACTCTTGCTGTTACATACGTACTCCTCTCTCTATTAATATGGTTCTCCCATCTTGAGTAATCTCCAAGCCACCCTAAAATCTAAAGTAAAACAGTGTTAGAGTGTTACAAAAACTAGCTAGATTTGCAGCTCATACAAGTCGCAGAACACATTACTGTTCCACACTAAAAACTCGAAATTGGCTAGAATTATACCACAAACTAAATTCTAACACATAAAATTATATTTAATCTCACTTCCTGCCCAGCTATAAGTACAATTATCCACCACTACCTCCCAAATCATCACCTCCAGTCAACTACCAAAATCTGCTGGACATCTATAATCCTTAAAAAGCTACAGTCAATGTCTTTATTCACTCTGTGTAGCAAAAGTCTGGAGTACGATCCCTGCACCAATCAGGAAAATACATAACATTCTTTTGTTTAAGCTGCAACTAAAGCAATTCCTCTCTGATTCCTGGCTATATACTTGTTGCTCTCCTGTATAAAATTTCAGTTCCTTCTTTTCTAATGCCTATTTCTACCCACTCTTTCCATTTCCTTGTTTTCATTTCACTTACTCTTAATCTTGCTTTTACTCATTATTTCTCCTGCCTCCCGTATCTGCTCCACTTATTACTTCTAACAAATACCTTTTCTCACATTTTCCTCAGTTCCTGCCCCTTTATTGGCCTCTCTTTAATTTTCCACTCTGACATTTGATTTATGAGCAAGAATTAAATTCAAACACTTGACAACTCATTTCAATGCTACATGATATTATATTTATCTTCTTTTAATGACAATACATTCAACATCTCTTATGTGTATTAATATTTGTAGTAATCTATGTATTTACAGTATATTATAAAATGATGTCAGTTTTCTTCTTTGTATATGCATTTTCTGCTCTTTTATTTTTGTTACATTTCTCCCAGTTGTCCACTGAAAACAGATAAAATTATCTAGTTGGCCTTTCTTGGTAAATAAATGTCAATAAATAAATAAATTGATCAGGCTTCTAATGACTGTCCTTAGTTTACAATCATCTGCAGACTTGATCAGCTAGATGCCCTAGATACTGGCCATGATTTCTGATAAGTAAATGCTGAAGAGGAGCGGACCCAGCACTGAATCCTGGCCAGTCTCTTTCTGGAAGTGACTACACAGTCTTAACTTCCTGGGTCCTATCTGAGAGCCAGCTGGTTATACAGCATGTAACATAAGGTTTATGCCTTATTCTGAGACTTTGTTTATAATGCATTACTGGTAAATTGTATTAAATGTCTTAGCCAGGTTAAGTTAGGTTGTATGCACCATTTGGCCCTTATCTATTGCCTTTCTGACCTTTTCAAACAAATCCACCAGGTCGACTACACATGATTAGCCCTTAACAAATCAAACTGGTTTGGATCTAGAATCTAAAGGTTTTCTATGTTGCCATTAATCAATCCCATGACAAGTCTTTCCATGGCTTTTCCTATGAGAGTGGTCAGACTCATTGGTCTCCAGGGTCCATTAATGGACCCTCCTTGTATAGAAGGATGACTGACAATGTCCTCCATTCATGTGGCACAAAGTCTGCCTAGAGGCTATGGTTAAATGGTGGCTTCACTGGTCTCAATAGATCATATTTAAGGCTATTTAGGAGGTATCCTGGGAAGTTATCAGAGCCCATCAAAGCGGTGTTCTAGGCCTTAGAGAGCACATCAGGGTCTTGCTCCCTAGTGTTAGTTGGGGGGGGTATGTATGATGGTCATTCATGGGGGGGGGTGGCTAGGTGTGGTAAAATCAGAGATTAATTTGTTGACCTGTAGATTAACTATATCTCTGGGTTTAATTATCTTGGCTCCATTTATAACTAGTTTTAACATTACTGGTGCTACCTTTGAGGTTTTGGACATAGTGAAAGAAAGCCTTGTGGTTGTTCTTGGCCTGGGAGGCTATATTTATCTTAAAATCAGATTTTTAAACTTTTTAGCCCTCTTAATTTTCTAGTTAGCTCAATGAGAGAGTTTTTATCCTTCTGGGCACTGCAATTCCAAATGTTTGCAATGACTTTTGTTTTTGTTGTACAATCTGTTTATGTTTAGATTCTGCCAGGGTAGTTTGTTTTTCAGTTTGTCTTTCACTTTCTTCTGGTAGGCAGAGCTATTAGGCTAGATCAGTTTATAAGTATGCTATACCCTTACTGTTCTAAACAAAAAGGAAGTGATCATATAGCCATAGAACACTGAATATAGACATGATAAAAAAGTTTGTGTAAATACATTCACATGCCAGAGTACTGGAGATTCAAAGGCAGACATTCCTTAAATAACTACAAACATGCTAACTGTTGCCATATCTAAAATTAAAAACTTGGTTTCCATGAAATCTGACATTATATGTACAATAAGAGACAGTACACCAGTTGAGTTTATCCAAACCAACACCAAGGGCCTACTTGTGCTACAAAGAGAGCAGTATAGGGTTTTAAGGGGTGATTTTTCCTTTTGAGTCCCAAAGTTTTCTCTGAAGAGGTAACAGCAGCACTTAATGAAGGGCTGACAATGCATGCTACTCATCTTGAGCTCACTAAGGCATTCATATACAATTCAATGTGGAAAGATTAGTGGAGCAATAGTAAAGCAACAGGATGCAACAAATCAAGGTGAGATTACCTGTGTACCTCAATGGACGTTACCAGTGCTTTGTACTAAGACAGCTTTTTTTTTTTTTTTTTTTTTTTTTTTTTAATTTGGCAATTAGTGCAGAGAATTGTGGCTCTGAGATGTCAATGATCTGCATCCTGTAGTTCAGAGACATCCTTGTTTTTAAATCAAATTTTAGCTCTGTCCTTTATAATCCCTCCTAAAACTGGTGACTTTTGAAGAAAAGGTGGTGACAATAATTAGAATTATAGGCTTTTTTACATCAGAAAATGTCTATTAATTCTCATTTTCATATTCTGATAGTAGTAATATTTTAAAATTATGTTTGTTGTGACCTATGCCCAAGCCAGTATTAGCCTAGTGTGTAACTCCAAGGAAATGATTTAACCAGACAATGCACTGGGACAATTGAAAAACTGGGCTAGGACTCCTAAATGGTTTCCTGGACTACGTACATAGTAAATAACTTTGACGCTATGAACCTATAATTGTTCCTCTCAGATATAAATATGAGAAACTGGCTATGAATAACCAAATATGCTGCTCACTGCAAATTGGGTAAAATAATTTCTTCAATAAATGATGCTGAAGCTTTCCAATATGATTTGCAAAAATAAGCATCTGATAAAGTACAATAAAACTGACTTTTAGTGTCAGTAAATGTAGCATTGTGAGACTTTGCAAAAAAAGAACATCAATTAACAGCAAAAAAACAAGCAGATCTAAGTACAGTTTGTTTCCACAGGCCATCAAATTCATAAATGGTTAACTCAGCTTATTAGGTTAGGGTACTCTTTTTTCCCAAGCCTCCAAGGATTCCACAGTATTGTTTACATATTGCTAATACTTGTTTCTTTCAGAGCTTATTTCAGTATCTCTTGCACTGAGTCTCACTTTGCACCCTGTATGCTTATGTGTATGTATATTTACTTTTTGTCTTGTGCTTAATAGTTGCATGTATAACATTTGTCTTGTTCTTAATAGTTGTATGTATGTCATTTATGTAATTCATACCTGGACAGTCACTGAAACCGGAGTCAAATTCCTTGTATGCGTGCATACTTGGCCAATAAATGTGGTTCTGATTCTAAATTACAATTGCAAATAAACAGGATTTCATATGCAGCTTTTAGCCGAGTAATTAAGTGCTTCTTTTCACAGTTATGGGTTCTGAGGTGCTTTGACTTATAAACAACCCTCTCTTTTCTGAGAAACTGCATTTTATCATACAATTACTTAAGAATGAATTTATACATTTCAAACATATTTTTCTTCCACATATTACGTGAAAGAACATATAATTTCCCTTTCACTTTGAGGACATCTTATAATGCAGTTTCACAGTCCAGCTCCTACTGCATCTTTTTACAAAACATAAATTTAGGTAACAAATGTGATAAAGGTTTGAAACAAGATAAGGAAGAAAAAAATACATCCCACTTCAAGGTTTCCTCTCCCTTGAGGACGTGACTTATTAGACTGATACCATGTTCTGGATTCATGATGTGTGCCATTTTACTGAAATGCATGATGTTGCAGGACAGCTCATTCTTCCAGCACACCCAAATGTTTTTTTTTTTTTTTTTTTTTTTTTATCATCCTACACATATCACAAAGTAATAACAGATGAAACCTTGTTTTGGTACCTCACCTACAAATATTACCCCTCATTAATGTAGAATCATTTTAGTATTCAGTCTTAAATGCATATTGTTTTTCATTCATGAATATTCATACCAAGGTTCTGTCTGCTTGTTATTGAATATTCATATGTTCTAACATTGCAAGGTGACCTCTGTCAATGTTTTCTCCATTTGTCCATTAGATTATGGACAGGTTGGGCAGGAGTGAATCCCATATAGTTTAATTTCCATGCATGCAGAAATCCTGATCTTTGTGTTGCAGACTAATGTCAGGTATCTCAAGAGCAGACTTTAAGACATTATTCACACTTCTGTGCTTTGTGTCTGTCTGGCTATTTCAAGGAACCTGGAGTAATAATCCACCTACGTCTTGCACTTTGCTTCTCCAAACTAAAACAAATATGGGTACACTCTGCTCCAGGCATATTCTGTTACTGTAAATGCCATTATCCTTCTTTGTCTGGTGTGGCATACACTGCAGATGCATACCTCTCAACCTGGAAACATCAAAAATCTGGACAAAGGCCCATGAAAAGTAGGTACAAATCTGTACACTGTTTAACATAAAATTTGCATACATAATTATGTACCTCCCACTCCAATGGAATTGTGGGATATCAACGTTCAAATGCAAACTGAATAATAGACAACCAAACTATGGCCTCAGAGACCCAGACCCTGTAGTAAATGGATGCGACACAGTATATACAGAACATGAGTATGAGTTCTCTAGTTCCTCAGGATGCATTTTATGCAATACAGCTAGATATACTAAAATAAGATCCATAATTAAAGCCTCCTGGTTAGGATGGGGGGATGGAATCTAGTATACTGCAATTGGTGTAAGACAAGGCAGTGTTGGGAGTTTACTATGCTGGGTAATGCTGATTCTGATTAGATGACGGACACTGTAACTATTACACTGGGTAGAGACTGGGGCCTGGTGAGTGCCATGCCGCCAAACCCACTTTAAGCAGCCATAATTTGGCCAGCTCAAAAAACAGCATTCTAAATAATGTCTAATGCAAGGGTTTTCTATTCATACAATAATCTATAAATTGCAGGATAAAATACACATTTTCTATATCAGTGCTATCAAATTGTGGCAACATAATGTCCATTGTTTAATTTAGTAGTTTCTGTCCACATCTTAACAGAATGGTGATGCATTCTGAAACTTTAATAAACTTCTCCATGGTATATATACAACATAATTTAAATGTAACATTTAGCCTGTCAGCCTGTGGATTAACATACTCAGAATCATGCCTTTGTTGTAAATACTGATGAGGTTTACTCAGGAGATGTATTTCATTAAACAGTCCTTGAATACAGTAAACCAGGACAAGAGAGGCTTTTAGCTCCACTTGCTTTACACAGATTTATACTTTTGAAATAATCATTTTTCATGTTATCCCAGGAAATTACCTTGAGAGATATTATTTCACATAACAAGGGAGGGCCTTTTCATGTGCAAACAAGCATCTACAGTACAAGTCCATTAAACATAATATTTTTGATTGTTTTGCTATTCAGTAGAAATAAACAGTAATAACTCTGTAAACCGAAAAGTCAAAGTGAACAAATCATAGCTACTTTTCATCTAAAGCATGGTTCCAATAATGCTGCTATTGGGATAGGAGAATTCAAATTAATAATGTAAGTTACTCAGAGGTACTCTGGTGAGAAATGCACTACAACAGGCATCTTTTTGTAAAACATAACAGCAAAACTGTCAAAGAGTGAGTGGCTTTTTGAAAAAAAACATCAAGAAGCCCTCCAGGCTTCTGCTTACATTACATAACTACAACATGACACAGCTTTCCTTCTTATGCACTTAATTGTCAGCAACTTAATCACTGATGGTCTCTAAGTGCTAATTAAACCAAAGAAAGTGGTATTACAGCTGGATCATTCTGGCACTGTTATAAACATAGTAATCAGTGTTTTAGAATACAGGGTAATTACCCCACAGAACAATAAAATGCCCCCATTAGATTTGTTAAATCAGATGCAACGGTATTGTTTACAAATACAATGACTGTAGATTAACTTTCTAATAATGAATCATCTCGAAAAGAGTAGAAAAATGACAGCAAATAATTCACAAACTAAAGCACTCTCATTTCAAATGCCCAATAAGCTGCTCAGTCAGTAAATAGGATCCATTCTTAATAGAAAAAGAAGCAATAAGCCAAATTACAAGCAGTGTACAAAACTAATTACTGATTTTCAGACTGGAATATTAAGCATGTCCACCTACTATTGCTATCTGGGTGCAAAGCTCCTTCTGATGCCATGCCTGTACCTGCCGTTAACAACATAAACAGTATTCTCTGGCCATTCTGTACTCTGGCATCACTCTTCCCTTGCAGTTTTGTTCCCATCTAACCGCCTTCATAAATTGTTCAGGGTCACGGAAGAAAACGTCCTCCTTAGCTGGAAATGCTCACACGTTACATTACCCTTGTGTGAGCCCAATTCAAACAGGCTGTTCATGGAGCTGATGTCATCATGCACGTGAAGCTGTCAGTTCAAAACGTGGAAGAAATAAATAATAAAAAAAATAAAATAAAATAAAGCCAGTAAAATTGGAAATTAAGGGGTGCCACTCGGGAATCATGGCACCCCATTATTTGGACCTCAAAACTGGTAAAAAATGAGAAATTCAGTACAGTTGAGAGGTATGTGCAGATGGCATGTCTCTATCATCTTGGTTTGTTTCAGGTGACTTCTCTACTCAATAATTTATATGTCTTGCTCTTTCTTTACACTTCAGCTATTAGTTTAGCTTCTGGTGTCATTCAAAGGGGGACACATATAACTGCCTAGGAGGAAATGGTAAGCAGTCCTGACTACTTTGCCAAGGATGGCTTGCACCACCAAGGCTTTCATATATTGGTTAAATCCTTGTCTACACCCTATACTGCCTTTCTTATGCAACATCAGTATTCTAATGCTTCTGACATAACAAAGCAGAATCCAGATAACATAAAGGTATTGCACATTGCTTGGAACTTTAACAGAAAATTTGACTCAATGTGGGCAATCTGAAGTGTGGGAAACATTGATGTATACATTACCATACAGACCCAGTTTGAGACACTGAGAGCACTCTATCGCTGCAGGGTTGCGATGCTTTCTACCCATTCAGACTCATCATTTTTGATGAAGACACCAAAGGAGGCATAGTATCCATATTCCTAAAAAATAATTTCACCTCCAGACTCATTAAAAAAAGATAATGACCTGGAATTCCTGTTCATCCAACATAGCTAACTACAGGACCGTCTATATTTCACCCTTAGCCCATATCTCCTCAATAACAATTAAGGAGACCCTACTCATTCATTAAGTCAAACAACATTCTTGAAGGAGACTTCAACTAACCCTGTATTAACTAGGAAGCTATGCCCAGACATAGTTATACTTCATTAATACAAACTCTCTGAATCAGTTAGTCTGTACTTCTAACTGGGGTGATAAACTCCTGAACTTAATCCTTACCAATAGGGAACTGCGTTGCTCCCCACCATTTGTCACTGCCTCCCTGGCAAAATTGTACCCCAAATCTGTCACGTTCACGATGAGACTGAAACAGTAGGCATCTTTCAATATATCTATAGCCAGAGATTGTCTAAGGCTACTCTACCAAGTCTGAGTGATGACCTGAGTAAGTTCAAAATCCCCTTCAAATCTAATGATGCCACTTTGTAAGTGGAAAGACTTGCTGCCAAATTCTCTGCAAATGTTAATAGCTGCATTCCCACATTGTTCCTTTCTGAAGTAAATATGCTGTAAAATGTAAGAATAAGTTCTTATTTGTGGAAACCATATGTAAACAGACTCAATAATAAAAGTAAAAATAAACTTAAATTTCAGGCTGCTAAACACACTCTTAATAAACTAAAGAGGGAACCTTGGATCCTGATCAAATCAACCAAGGCCAGATATGGGGTACAAAGCGGAACGTAGACAACGGATAATCACAAAGCTTCTTTAGTTGTGTTAGAGACCTCAGAAACAATGCCCAGCATGGCACAGAAATATTAGTAACTGATATCACATACCTGGACCCAAGAAACATAGCCAATCTACTGGAGGTCATCCTTAGCTCTAACTTCATTCATATCTTCCTACCTGTATTCCCGACCGCATACCCCCAATAATATCCCTTACAAATTTCCCAAGAACAAGTCCTCAAATCACCATCCAAGGCCAAGATCATTACTTATAAAGACTAAGTACATACCAGGCTGCCTAATAGTCAGCCTGAAACAGAACTCAGCAGCACCCCCTCCCCGGAGGTTATTCTATATCAGCCTCCAAACAGGGTTGATGCCAGTTGAATGGAAGACAGCAACAGTCATTGCCTTGCACAAAGATGGGGCATCACTAGGCTGCTGTGATTATATATGTAAAGTCTGACCAACCTTATCTGTAAGGCTATGGAAAGGAACATTATTGAATTGATAAATAATAACATAGACAGCATACAAACTCTTGAGTCAAGTCAATTCAGGTTCATCTACTTTAGATCCTGCCTACTTATATATAATTATCCAATGCATAGTGATAGAACTTTTCTATGGGCCCAAAGACCAAAACTGTACATTTGTTATTACTGAAATGTATGCTTTTCAGTGAAACCCAATTAGTTAAAACATTCCAGATATTTCTGAAGATAATAATGATGTACAGTGTTAGTAGCAATGCTACCAATTTTGTCATCATGAAAGTCAGGAAAGGAAACTATACCAGTTTGCTGTGGACTGTTAAGTTAAAGCAAAGATCCGTTAATGTTGACATCATCAGGGAATTCAATAAGCTAAACTCTATCAGAAGTTGGACATTCAGAAATAAATAATCAAAAGGTAATGGTCTTAGTACAAAACCCGTGGGATATTTTTACCCACTGTTTATAGCTGGAACATATATTTTATTACTATACTTTATCTACAATTTATCCGGCAATTTGTCATCCATGTAACTATATAGACAGCCATATAGGTCTTCCTCAGAATGTCAGCAAAAACTTCATGGGGAACAGAAATAAAAGACTTGGCTAAATCCAAATAAACTACATCCACAGCCAAGACTACATCCAGAAACTTACAACATATTCATAAATATTTATCAGATTTGATAGACATGATCTCTAAAATAAACCCATGCAAGAATATACTTCTATGTTGAAATCAAACATATGATGGAATGGCAAAAGCACATTGCACATTCAAAACATTTACCCAAATAAATGTGAGGCTAATTGGTCTATAGTTATCAGAAGTTAAATTTGGTTTACATTTCTGAACTGAGATTACACTTGCCTCTTTCCATATACTGGTTACATAGCCTTTGGCCAGTGATCTTTGAAACAGATTAGAAAATGCAAGAAAATAAGCTCTCAACATATCCTTCAAGAAATATCAGTCCAAGCCAGCAGTTACAACAGATGAGATGGTCTTGATTTTAAACAATTGTTCCTTTTTATCATATTTGTGCAGTAGGGTCAATTCTCAGTTAAGTCAGTGAAATGAGAAATTAAAGGGTTATGATCTTGCAAGTTTTAAAGAAGCCCTCTGCTAAAATGTTTGCCAAATCATGTGGCTCAGTGATGTAATTCAGACCATTTTTAAAGATATCTGTGATATTTCACCAAGCCCATTATTATGTAGATGTTTAAAAAGGGTATTATGGTTATCTTTTTATCTTTGACACACTGAATTCATAACTAGATCATGATTTACCGATAGGTTTTAAAAATGATTTTTAATCTGTTATATCTTCTGTTAATAGTTGAGGTTGTATAAGCCCTATAATATCACTGTCATTTTTTCTTTCTGCATTTCACCCTGGAAAGCTTACTGTTCTGCCAGGGAAGGTTACTTTTCCTGTCATCAGAAACCATGCCAGTAGGAATAAAATGTATAAAACTATTAATATAGTTATTAAATGTCAGCCATCTTTTTGTATTGACAGCCCCTCCATGCTAGAGTTGCAATGCTATGCAGCACTTATTGCTACAAAATCAGTTGATAAAACTTCCTAATTATCTTCTTTTCCTTATTTGATTTTGTAGTGTGTGCATGTGTGTGTGTGTGTGTGTGTGTGTGCGTGTGTGCATGTGTGCGTGTGTGCATGTGTGTGTGTGTGTGTGCGTGCATGTGTGTGCGTGTGTGTGTGTGCGTGTGTGTGTGTGCGTGTGTGTGCGTGCGTGTGTGTGCATAAGTGCCTGTGTGTGTGTGTGTGTGTGTGTGTGTGTATGTGTGTGTGCGTGCCTGAGTGTGTGTGTTTGTGTGTGTGTGCGTGCGTGCCTGAGTGCGTGTGTATGTTTGTGTGTTTGTGTGTGTGTGCGTGCGTGCATGTGTGCGTGTGTGTGCGTGCATGTGTGTGTGTGTGTGTGTGTGTGTGTGTGTGTGTGTGTGTGTGTGTGTGTGTGTGTGTGTGTGTGTGTGTGTGTGTGTGTGTGTGTGTGTGTGTGTGTGTGTGTGTGTGTGTGTGTGTGTATATTGTGTAATGCTGCATGAATGAAAGTGCTGGACAGGGTGACTGAGAAATGGGTATGCAGAGGAGTAGAAAGTAATATGAAGTGTTAGTAGTTCAGATTAAAATCAGGCTGCAGTAACACTGACCCAATGTTTGCTGTGAGACAGATACTGGAGAACAAATTGAGGAGGAGGATAGAGTCCAATCTGGCATTCCTGAATTTGGAGAAATCATAACAAAGAGTTTCACCTGCAAGGTGAGATTTTAGCTGATTGTAAGATACTGGAAGACTGTTACTATTTTGCACATTCTGTGGCAAAGCCTTCCAGACTATTGAAGGGGGTTGGGGTAGAGTAATTGTTAAGGTGTTTAAAATGGGCCACATGGGCAGCTATCCTAGCACTTAACTATGAATCTATGAACCTAAAAAGCCTTCAAGATTCTGTGAGCAACTTCACCTTAAAGATTCTTTGTTGCTTCTTAAAAGGTAAGTCGAATTTCTAATAAACAGACTGTTTTTAAGCAGCAGGTAATACCATTAAATCTTTACCTTGAAGATAAGGTTGCTAAGACAATATCCCTACCCTCCACTGGCATCCATTTAGTTTTGTGCAAAGTAACAAAGAGATGCTGATAATTACAACCCAGGACTATAAATCTTGGTATCTTTTTGTATGCAGTTTGTAGCATAGCTGCATTGTGTAGAGAATGGAGTGTTATAATAAACTATATTCAAGTTTCAATATCAGTACTTTGATTACAGTTGTCGTTTAGCTTCTAGGGATGAATAGTAAGTTATATTCTACATGAAACCTTCAGATGGTTCAAGTCTTTAGTAATTTACTATTCTGTATTTATTTTTATTTTATTTTTTATTTTGCATTTGTTTACCGGGAAAGTCTGACTGGACACAGGTCCATTTTCTGCGGAGGCCAGGGGATAAAAGCTCCAATATAAAACGATATATAAAGAAAAAATTCAGAACACAACAAAATAAAAATTCAGAACATAATAAATAGTTTGTAAGGATAAAAACATGCAATGTAGTAAAAAAGCTATCACCTTATGGTAATTGTTTATGGCAACAGGTAATGGTTGCTAAGAATATAATAAACAGTTCATAGGTTCATAGGTTCATAGGTTGGTACTAGGCTGTACAAGCCTAGCCATAACAATTCCCTGGATATTTCTACCTGCAATATTTACTTCCCTGGACCCCTGTCTAGCAGGGTGACTGAAGTGATCCCTGAGGTGAATTTCCTATCTCACATCCAACTGTCAAGGTTCATTTTGAAGAGGGCCAAGGAGGCTCTCTGCTTGACATGTATAGGCAGTCTGTTCCAGAGTATGGGGGGTCTCTGGGTCAGGAACCTATCCCTCCAGCATGCTTTTCTCAGTTCTTAGTATATGCAGTAAATATCAAAAACAGTAACATTCTTTGAGATATAATCAGAATAACAACCTTTACAGGGGAACTGATAACACATAACAGTATCCACATAACAATACATTAGCATATATTTAACCTGGCGAGTAACAAGAGCATAACCAGATGTATGTATAATGGGTTTTCAGGAGTTTTTTAAATTGTGTAGAAAAGCTATCAGATGTTAGGTGGCTAGGTAGTGTATTCCAGACTTTCGCAATAGTGCAACCAAAGAGAGATTTACTAGCATCATTCTTATATTTGATGATATTTAGGAGGTTCTGGTTACTAGATCTTAAGGTTCTAGTAGTAGTATAGGGTTGAATTAGATTCTGCAGTGTTGGGGTTTTATCAGGAAAGTGGTATAACTTGTGCACTATTGACAACTGACTGAGTAGCAGTAGTTGAGGCAGCTCAAGCTGGTTAAGCTACTTAAGGGATAGACGGTGATGGATCCTGTATGAGGCTTCTGTAGCGAACCTGGCAATCTTGTTATAATAAGATTCCAGCTTGTTTAAGCCAGCCTTGTGGAGATTAGTCAGAATTGGGGATGCATACAGGAGGATGGATAACAGATGTGTCCTCACTATTGTGATTTTGGTATCTCTAGTAAGAAATTGTTTTTTGTGAACTTTCTTAATGGTTTGTGCTATATGGATGTTGAACCTCAGGTTGTTGTCTATTTCTACACCTAACAGTTTAGTGTGTGCGGTTGGAGTGATAGAGTGATCTGGGTATTATCTTTGGAAGTGATGCTAAAATCATTGTTTAGAGGGGGGGACCTACATGGGCTGAAAAGAAGTGGTTTTGTTTTTTGAGTATTACGAATAAGTTTATCGTTAGTGAACCATATTTCTGCTAAAGTAAAGTTATTTTGCGTTAGGGTATGCAGTTCTTTTATTGTGCACATTCATAAAGGTTAGTATTTGGTCCATGGTAATGCTCATATATTGAGTAATGGCAGAAGGGATGGGAGTGTTATCTGGATTGATAATTAGCAGTGATGTCATACTAACATGATTTTTGCATGTGTCCCAAACATCATAACTGCTGATTTGTTAGTTTAATAGTCTGCCTCTGCAAACACAGTTCCAAAAATTGTGAGATACAGACACATTTACATTCTGTAGTACTGAACTAGAAACAGTAGCACATTTTGATATTTATAACCTCTTAAGGGATGGTATAAATAACTTCACTGCACCTCCCCCCTCAGATGGAACTGGCAACTACACAAATGCTTTATACAAACACTTGAAAAACTGCATTGACTCGTCTGTAACTGATAGGACCAAAACAAGCTCCTCAAAGAAGAGCAAACCAATCATCTGTTTGTGTAAGACACTCTTGTAGAATGTTTCCTAATACCAACCTATGAACCTATGAACCTATGAACCTCCCTGGTAGACAACTGCCATTAATAGGCTTTACAGTAAGAGGAAGAAATTGCTGTCTAAGAATAAGAAGGAGCGAGTCCTAAACTGGAAACACTCCCTCTTTAGCTTAAGCAAGCAAATAAGACTTCTTATGAAGTCCTCTAAAGCTAAGTATGAATCCAAATTAGCTTCCTCAACTAAGGACAACCATAACCATCGGATGGCACAGTGGTGCAGCAGTAGCATTGTTGCCTCACAGGAAGAGGTTCTCTGGTTCAATTCTTGGCTGGGATTTCTTTTGTGCAGAATCTGCATGTCCTCCCTTCTTTCATGTGGGTTTGCTGCAGTTTCCTCCCACATTACAAAGATATGCATTTGGAGTGTTTTTTCCCAGGCCTCCACTGAAAATTGGCTTTGTTCCAAGTCAGACTTTCCCAGTAAACAAATGTTAAATAAAATAAATAAAGCATTCTTTACTTATATACATAACCTTAAAGGTAAGGCCCAGGGATGTGCTGAACTGGTAGTTAATGATACCACATACAATGAGCCTGTGGACATTGCTAACCTGTTCATAGGTTCATAGGTTCATAGGTTGGTACTAGGCTATCAGCCCTAGTCTCTTATCACACTTTCTGTGTTTAGTGTACTGCCACCTATATGGTAAGAGTATCCACATCATTTGGGGACAACAGATTCTGTGAAAACTTCACTCCCCTGTCCCTACCATACTTACCCAAGACATCCATGCTGCCTGTCCTCTACCTTGTATCTGTAAAGAGCATTTCATGACTGCCCTCTCTAAGGTCAAAAACACAGAATCCATGGGACCTGATAACATCCCAGGCTGTGCCCTACATGGGCTCAAACAAGAATTAGCAATACCATTGGGTGCTGTTTTCAATAATAGTCTAAACACTGGTTTTATCCCAGCTGACTGGAAAAAGGCCACCGTTATCCCCTTGCACAAATGTGGTGCTTCCATTGACTCTGGAAACTATAGACATATTCGCCTGACTAGACTTATCTGCAAGGCCATGGAGAGAATCGTCATAGACTTTATCAACAAAGACATAGGTAATCTCCAAACACTCGACCCTACTCAATTTGGATTTGTTAAATGGAGATCATGTCTATTAAACCTGGTGGACTTCTTGAAGACAGTCACCAATGCTCTTGATGAGGGGAAATCTCTGCATACAGCCTACTTAGACTTAGCCAAGGCTTTTAACACTATCCTCCACTCAGGCATAATTGAGCAACTCACCCAGCTAGGTATCAACCCATATATCATTAGATACTTTGCTAACTATCTCACTGATAGAACTCATATAGTTGCTAACTATCTCACTGTTATAACTCATATAGTCAAAGCAGGAGATTCTAAATACAACAGCAGACCTGTAACCATGGTGTTCCACAGGGATCAGTCCTGGGACCGCTACTGTTTGGAATATATTTCTCCAAAGTACAAGCTAAAACTAAAAGTCTGTGGCTGACAAAATTTGCTGATGACTGCAAATTGGGAGTGGCCACAGAATCTCCAAACATTCTACAAGAGTGTCTTACACAAACAGATGATTGGTGCCAAAGTCATGGCCTTAAACTTAATGCAAAAAAATATATTCTCATCCCTTTCAGTAAGAGTAAGATTCCTGCTAACTACTACATCAATAATGACACCCTAAGTATGCACTCAGTGGTGAGAGGCCTGGGACACAGGTTGACAGCAACCTTACTTTTGATCATCATGTCTCCACAGAGGTGAGAAGGGCATTCTGTATTGCTCACCTCATAAGTAAGGGCATTGTCTCCAGAAAAAAAAGTTATAACCTCCCTGTACTCTTCCCTCATCAGGCTAATAATTGAGTAAAATGCCCCTTTTGGTATGTACCTTTCCATGCAACTGCAGCAATTGGAGAAACCACAAAGGTTCCTCACAAGGAAAATTCAAGGTCTTCGGCATCTATCCTATGAGGATCATATGAAATCACTGTCACTTAATTTTGCTAAATACAGACTTCTCAGAGGCAATCTCTGCATTGCATATAAGGCAATCTTTGACCCTATTTTATTGGAAATGCTGCATATCTGGAAGTCAAATGGTACACGGGTTACTCGTTCTAAAGGCCTTAACCTGGTATGCGACATAAACAGAACCTGCTGGAGGGAAAAAAATGTCTCCCAGAGGTTACCACACATTTGGAACAGACTCCCACTTCATGTCGAGCAGAGCACCTCATTGGCCTCTTCAAACACAGTCTGGATGATTGAATGGGTAACTGTAATTTCCCCACCTGGGTTCCACCTATGTCCCTCTTGGACAGAGTTGAGGTGTTGATCATGGAAATAAGGCTAAAACTTGGTTATGCTTTAAGGGCCCTTGGGTCATTAGCCTAGTAGCCTCCAATGATCCTATGATCCTATGGTTGAAAATAGTCATGGCTGAGGGTCTGTATACTGAAAGGCATGATACTGTGGCAAGACTATTGCTTTTTGGAATTGTGCAAATGTGTTCATGTTGATCAACTGACAAACTTTTCAGCAAATGCTGCAATATTTTCATTAAAAAGGAAAAAATTATTTTATTTAATTTCTGCTTAAATATTTAAAATTGTACTTATAGTGACCTGTGAGGTGAACATTTTTGTACTTGTCTGCTTTTTGTCCATGTCTTAGCCAAAAAATGTTATCTGTTTGCATTTTAAGTTTATTTTTGGACCTTAATCTTGTAGCTTCATTTGCACATGTGCAAAGATTGTGTATTACTGCAAGATTTTAGCATTGTTTATAGATTATACTGCACTTTTATTTCCATAAGTAGAATTACATGTAAAATGTAGCTGTTTATTTTTTTAATCCAGTCTGAGGCCACTTCGTCTTGTAAATTCATATACAGTTGAGGCAGAACGGTGATCTACTAACCGATTTGAACTACATTTAGTCATTTTAGAACATTTTTTTCTATAAACAGCATTACAGGCAAATGTCTGCATAGTCTGTTGCTTACATCTGTGGTGGGATTGCAGTAGTGGAAGTATTCTGAATTCTGCTCCAGGATTTGTGTTTCAGTAATTTGTACAGCTGTATATACCTGCTTAAAGTTGCATTTCAGTGCCTTTCTGTTTACCTTGTTATTTACTTTGCTACTGTTTTTCCTGTTTTCTTTGAGTGGGCCCCTGCTCCCACTGAAATTTTAAGCTAAACATTTCTGAAATTCTAATCACAGGACTAGAGCTCCAGTTTCAAATTTTTTTCCTCATCTTGATTTTTCCCAACCATCCTTTTGTGTTTTGGTTTAAAAAGCTTTGTCTCTGCTTTCAACCCCATTTCATAATCTGACTTCTAAAGTACCTCCCTCCCCTCTTTCATTGCTATTGTCTGTTGTGTAACCTATTTAAGTACTTTTCCACCCATTGTTTTCCATATATCCATAGTACTAAGTGCTCACGCTACAACCCAATATTGCAACTGAGTAAACCTCTCTTAATGCAAATTTCTCAAGGACATTTTCCTACAGTTCCCATCTGCTTTGTGCTCTCGACAGACTCTGAAGGGGTTTTGGGTTAATCCTACTCCATCATTAACAGATAAGATATTTATTTTATTGTTTTGCACCTCAGTTAAATGTTTTAAAGTGCTATCACATTACTTTACTTTTATATGTTGATTTTGCCTTTAATCATTTTAAAGGCCCTGATACTTAAAAGTCCATTGTCGGGGTAATTACTTTAAATTGTTTTGTTGTAGCGTTGCACTCACAAGCAATTTTTTGGTGTTTTTAAATCAAGAGCTTAGCAGTGTCCTGTACAGTTACAAACTACCAGAATGTAAATTTTATCTACAAAATTACCCTTAGAACTGAAACTTATTGTGGCTAAAACAAAACTATTGTGTGAAGACAAGCTTAGAACAGCTAGATTGCACATTAAACAGTACTACAATCAAATCTTAGCACAATCTAACCTTTTCTTGTGCCAAACCGCAAGGATCCCTCTGTATAACGCAGTCCAAAACCTACATTACCTCACCTAAACACAGGTCCCACTAACATGGATATGCACTTTCTAAATGTCTCCATAGCCTGCTTGATAGATATGGGTCCTGAGACAATGTAGCAATTGTCTCATGTTCACAGACAACCATTTAATCCTTGAAGAAACAAACCCAGTACATAAGTGATGCACATATGCATTTCCCTGGAGGCAAAAGTCTTGCATAAAAACAAGGTTGTCAAGAACAGACACACTACACACACATAGACTAACTTATGCTGAGGAAATAAAATGCAATCTTCCCAAATGTCAAAAAACTGCTTAGCCTAGGCTATAAACAGCAATGCCTATCTTCAGCAATCCATAAAACACTCATCAAAAGCAACACCAAACACCACACATATATATATCCAGTGGAGCCCTAAGTCATTGTTCATAGGTTCATAGGTTCATAGGTTGGTACTAGGCTATCGGCTCTAAGGCCTATGCAAGCCTAGCCATAACAATTCCCTGGATATTTCTAACCACAATATTTACTTGTCTGGGCCCCTGTCTAGCAGGGTGACTGACATGATCCCTGGGGTGAATTTCCTATCTCCCATCCAATCATCAAGGTTCCTTTTGAAGAGGGTCAATAAGGCGCTCTGCTTGACATGTATGGACAGTCTATTCCAGAGTATGGGGAGTCTCTGGGTCAGGAACCTATCCCTCCAGCATGTTTTGTTCATTGTGATGATAAGGTTTAGATCCCTGGAGCATGTGGCTCTGAGGGATTGGGATTTCTTTAAGTGGAGCATGTCCAACAGCTCAGGGTTTGACATGGCCTTGTATGTTAAGCAGAGATTGCCTCTGAGTAGACGATATGCCACAGAGTATAGCTGGAGTTTTTTTAGATGGTCAGCATATGGCATCTGCTTTAGGCCTGTGATTCTTTTAGTGAGGTATTTCTGTGGCCTTTCCAGCTGTTGCAGATGTCTTGTGAGGTACATACCAAACAGGGCATTATACTCTATAATGGGTCTAATGAGGGATGAGTACAGTGGGACAATGACCTCCTTTTTTCTAGATGAAAAGTCCTTAGTGATGAGGTGTGCCACATAGAAGGATTTCCTAACTGTTGTGGCGATGTGGTTATCGAAAGTGAGACCACTGTCCACCTGTGTCCCTAAGTCCCTCATCACACTTTTAATGTTTAGTGCCCTGCCACCTATGTGGTAATTCATGGGTACATGGTTTTTTCCAAAGGGGATAACTATACATTTCTTGACATTAAGCTTGAGCCCATGGCTCTGTCACCAGGCATCTGTTTCTGTAATGCCCTTTTGTAGAATATCCACATAATTTGGGGATTCAATAATGGCTCCCAGTTTGCAGTCATCTGCAAAATTTGTTAGCCAGAGTCCCTTAGTGTTGACCTGTACTTCAGAGAAGTAGATGCCAAACAAGAGTGGTCCCAGGACTGAACCCTTAGGTACTCCACTTGTCACTTGTCTGGAGCTGGATTTGGAGTCGGCTACTTTTACAGTCTGGGTTCTGTCAGTAAGCCAGTTGGCAACCCATCGAGTGACGTAGGGATTTATGCCCAGCTTATTAAGTTTATCTATGATTCCAGAGTTGGGGATGGTGTTGAAGGCCTTGGCAAGGTCCAGATAGGCTGTGTGGACCGCCTTACCCTCATCCACAGCTCTGGAGACTGATTCAAAGAAGTCAGTCAGATTCAGGAGACAAGATCTGCCCTTCACAAACCCAAACTGGGTGGGGTCCAGTGTTTGAAGGTTGCCAATGTCTTTGTTTATAAGTTCCATGATAATGCATTCTATGCCCTTGCAGATCAGGCTTGTCAGGCTGATGGGACGGTAGTTCCTGGGATCCAAGGCAGATCCTCCCTTGTGGAGTGGGATAACTGCAGCTGTGCGCCACTCACTGGGCACAAAGCCTGAGTTGAGGCTATGAATAAACATGACACTTAGGTGAGGTGCCAGTTCATTTTGTAGTTCATGTAATACACAACCTGGGTTGTTATCTGGTCCCATGGATGCTGTATTCTTAGCTTTGGAGAGTGTGGTTTCTACCTGTGTGGCCGTGATTATCGGAATTTGGCAATATTTTCGTATTGAGATGGGCCCTTTTGGGGGTGAGAGGGGGGTGAAGTTGGCACTAATTCGATCTGCCAGGATACTGGCAATATCCTTGGGATCAGCGTATTTAATGCCATTCTGTTGTAGTTCAGAGTAGATCTGAGCATTGCCATTTAGATTTTTGACATAACTATAGAATGCCTTGTGGTTGTCTTTGGAATCTTTGGCAATTTTATTTTCATAACTAGCTTTTGAGGATTTTATGAGGGATCTCAGCTTCTTACTGAGGCTGGTGAGGGAGTTTTTTGCATCCTGAGATTTTCCTCTTTTCTGCAACAGTTTCTTCCTTCTGTTGTATAGTTTGTTTATAGCAGGAGACCACCAAATTGGCTTCCTTTTTTTGGAGAAGAGCATCTTGGTTCTGTTTGGGATGGCACGATTCATGCACGAGTGGATGTGCTCATACAGTGCCTTAGTGTAGGATTCTGCAGTTGAACTTCCAGATCCCGTCTGCGTAGGTGTTGTGAAGTTTGTCCCTTCTGACTTCAGTAGCGTGAAGTTGGCTTTGGAGAAGTTTTTTAAGGAGGTTTCCTTACTGGGGGGTGGGATGTGGATGTCAAGGATGATTTGCTTATGGTCAGACCTGGCCAATGAGGGGGTGACCACTGGTGTGGAGCATCTATCTCCCATGTTGGTAATGACCAGGTCTAGGATATTGGAGCTCCTGGTGGGACAATGGATTAGTTGATCCAGGGCATTGGAATTTATGAATTCCAAGAACCGTTGGGAAAAGGAGTTGGTACCAGAGTAGTTTTCCCAATCAATGGCAGAGTAGTTGAAATCACCCAGTATTAGGGTGTTTGGTTGTAAGGCAAGCAAACACATTATCCAAGACTTTTGTCATAGGTAACTCCGTTGTACAACACATAGGTGCAACACTCACCACAGTTAACAAAAATAAGGTAACATTTACTTATTTATCTGGAGACAGTATCTGCCAAGTTACTCATGCACTCAAGTCACTGCACCACAGGTACCGGTATGATTTTATCAAACACCATGTGGGTGTTAATGACCTGAGATATACTTCCCTGGACTGTATGAATAGAGACGTTACTGATCTCCTTGAGTATGTACCACAGGTTGGTATGTGCCTTGCACTGAGCAGTATTTTACCTTCACCAAAAATAATGTCATGGCATGAATAAAAGGTAAGTGACTTCAATAATCGACTTAGTTTCTGGCATTTTTCCAGGGGGTTCAGTATTTGTCAACATGGGAGTACATGGTTAATAGATCACATTGCTTTGCAAAGAATGGTCTGCATCTGTCTACCCTAGGCTTTTGAATGTTGGCTAAGAATTTGTCAAACCCTTAGAGCCATTTTTAGGCAATGCTAAACAGACAAACTTACCGATATAGCAAATAAACCCAAAAGAA
Source organism: Protopterus annectens (assembly GCF_019279795.1). Lineage (NCBI taxonomy): Eukaryota > Metazoa > Chordata > Ceratodontiformes > Protopteridae > Protopterus > Protopterus annectens. The sequence goes on along the minus strand of NC_056729.1, from coordinate 1,925,691,266 downwards.
GCCTAAAGCTGTTACTGCTCAATGCTAGCAGCCTAAACAAGAAGCTTTGCACCCTACCAGCTCTCCTCACTCTGAAGAATATAGACATCTGTCCCTTTACGACGACATGGTTTAAATCCATGGACTATACTCCAGCAATGTAAGCCTCAGTGCCTTCCACACAGTTACACAATCAGCTGTACAGACAGGGATTGAAGCTGGAGGACTTTCTATCTATATTAGCAATAAGTATAACTCTGGGTTGGTTAAATATGACATTGCCCTAGAATTTATCCACAAGCTAATCACCATAGACAATGTCCCATTCTATATCCTAGCAAGTTATAGGTCTCTCTATATGTCCGTACAATTCCATTGCTCATACCAAGATGTAGACTGGAGACACTCACCATTAAAGAAATGACCTATTCATGGGAGACTTTAACTACCCCTGTATAGACTGGGAAACATGCAATGTCTCAAACTCTCAGGCACAATGATTACTGGTCTTTATTCATACAAATACCATTGATCAGATAGTGTACACACATAGATGTACAAACTTACTGGACCTGGTAATCACTGATCTGGCAGATTGCTGGACCCCTCCCAGTGTCACGTTATTGCTGATGAGATCGAACCACAAAGCCATCTCCTTTGAAACAAAAATCAATTTGGTAACCCCAGCAAACCCTGTAAAAGTTAGGAACTATTATAAAGCAAGCTACATCCTATTAAGTGACAGTTTGTAAAAATTCAGTGTCTCTCCCAACTCTGACTTCTTAGCAACGAGACCTTGCATGACCTTCTATATGGCTGTGTAGAGGCTGCTGTACCACCTAGAAGTAAGTCCAAAACAAACTCGAAAACCAAACCACACTTTTGGAATTCTAACCTTAATAGGGTATATAAAAAAAGGAAAACAATGCAAACCCCCTACCTAGACCTGGATAAGGTAATCAGTACAATACTCTGCTCAGGTACAGTTGGCAAACTCACTGAACTGGACATAAACCCTTAGAAAACTTCCCAGATTGCCAGCTGGCTAAAATACAGGACCTAGGAAGTTAGGATTGGTGATACCACCTCTACTAAGAGACTGGTCACAATTGGAGTACCTTTACATTAACAGCACTCACGGAACAACTTGAATTACAGGATCTCAGGCTCAAATGTGTTATACACATTTCGTAAAGACCTGATAAGAAAAGTTTGTATAAACACATTCACATGCCAGAGTACTACAGATAACAAGGACAGCCATTCCTTAAATAACTACAGACATGCTAACTGTTGCCACAACTAAAATTAAAAACTTGGTTTCCATGAGACCTGACATTAAATGGACAATAATGGATTGTACATTAGTTGAGTTTATCCAAAACACACCAAGGACCTATTTCTGCTAGAAAGGGAGCAGTGTAGTAACTCACAGACCATGTGTTACAGTCTAGTAGCAATTTGCAGCATGCATGAGGGCAGGCCTTGTTACAAGCAGGGACTTCCAATGTGTATGTTAGCTGTGCAGCTGTGATAATCTGCACAATGACTTTGCGGACTTCCAATGTGTATGTTAGCTGTGCAGCTGTGATAATCTGCACAGTGACTTTGGAAGGATTGCATGGTGCACTCTGATATTAGTTGCCCTTATTTGCAGTTCCTACATTGAGATTCTTTGTGAATGCATATTTATGTATGAAGTGTCACTTTATCCCCATATAGTTTTGCTATAGGGATATGTGAAGTGTGTTCCTACCTGCAGGCCTGTGACTTCTATCAGTGAAAAGCAGACATGTCATTTGAAATGCATTGTGTGGATAAAGAATGCATGGCTCACTCATTAATTGCTACCTTCACAATATTGTAACTTCACTGCTACATAAAACTGGATTTGAACCTAGGGCTGTGTGTGGCAAAATTTATTGTTTGCAAGGCATTTAACAGACTGCACTACTGAATCACTGCTACAACAGGTGTATTTGCAAGATATATGTGCACACATACAGGTTGTCACAAACATTTTCTACATCCATCAGTACGTGCATAGCTTTATATGGATGTATGTGTGCACTAGGTCCCAGCTGAACATGTATTTTGCCATTAATGCCTTGGGTGCCTTTCTACATATTGCTGATAAAAGGGCACATTTACCTGCTATCACAGGCCTCACTTACAGCCATTATTATGTTTTTAGCTTTCTAGTGATGTACTACTGCACCAGAGTCTAAGATACACTCCCAGTTTTCCATTAATTTGTAATCAGGTTTGCAAGGAGCGGAATGGTGCACAGCTCCTCTGAAACACACTTAATGACTGTAACTGGCAATTACTATGTTTTGTTTAAACCACCTGTTTTATTTAAGAGTTGTGTGGCCTGGCAGGTTAATGCAGTGGTATGCAGGTATGATGGTTTGAGGTTCAAAACATGGGACAACTGTTTACTTTATTACAAGTTTAAAACCACATATAGTTAATATAGCTCTATTTAACTGAGCTTAGCAGAGCTGCATGATGTGACGGGTTGTGCAGCAATGTGCTAAAATATAAAGAAAAGATACATGGAGAGATGGGAACATGGTGAACTGGGGTGTAAGGAGGGGGGGCAAACATAGTGGAAGGCAGGTAGGGATGTGCAGAAAGGGTATAGGGATGAACCATAGCTATCCATTTCTTCAACAGCAACAACTGTGCACTTTGAAAGAATTTGTACATGAGTTTGAACTCCCAACCTCAAAGAGAGAGGCGAAAACAATATATCTGCATTGTCAGGCCAATTGGACCCAAATTACATGTGTCCAGTGGACACGTGAGAAATGGAGAGCTATGTATGAGATGATATTTTTTTGTTGGACAGGTGCCCGTTTTTTAAGGTGAGAGTGGAATTTTGGGGAAGGGCATAGGTATGTGTGCGGTAGGTAAGTTGGCTAGGTGAGTATGCATTTCCAGACAGACAAGACAGCAGACAGGGAGGGTATGTGACAAATGAGGGTGGTGTACACCTTGGATACAGATGGTTTTGTGAAATCTTAGTCCCATGTGCCTCCCAAAGGCAGCAGCATGACATAAACTACCACCCATGGGACTGTCGTCACTGCTCCTTTATTGCCTTAGGGGCAGCAAGGCTGGAAGCTGGGCACTGGTGCAAGGCTGCCCCACCAGGTTGGCCAGCATTTCCTCAACTTGGCACAGGTGGCAGTCAACCCACAGTAAACTATCCTGTGCACCAAAACCAGCTGCACACCTCCTCCTCCACCACTGATCCCAGAGGGAGGCCTGTCCCTGTCCTGTGGGGCAGTGCTACCCAATGCCACATTTAGTGCAGGGGCAACAGAGGGGGTACCACAGCTCTAGGGCCCAGATGTGCTGGGACCCAGTGCCACAGTGGGATGAAGCAAGGTAGGGGGATCAACAGAAACAGGCCTTCCTTGATGTGCTGTGGTAAATGAGGTATAGCGATAAGTTAAGGTTACTAATAACCAAACCATTGTTAGTATTAACAGAATGGAATATCATTTTAAATTATCCAAATACATATTAATGGATATTATGTGTAACACAACAGTAAACAACATAACAGTCAGTATGCTAATAGCATGCCTGTAATAATTAAAGCATTAGGCCAACAAAACAGTTAGTTTAACAAAATATGTTAATAAAAACAACAACAATAAACCATGTTTCCAAAATATAGGTAGTTTAACAAAATATGCTATTTTTAATCATAATAATATATTACAATAATAAATAAATGAAGATAAGGGATGGTGAGTGAGAGAGAGAGAAATAATCCATTACTGACAATGCAGGCTATATCCCTGAAAACACTGATAATAAATATTCTACAGGAGTATAGTGTCAGTTTTGAGTACAGTGACTACAATTTTCCTATAGCTGATGTAGCACATACCTCTCAAGCTGTTAGCATGGGTCAGTATGGGCCAAGCAACAACCAATGCAGGTACACAACTACATAGAACACTGTTACATAATGTGAACTCCTATAACTACCAAGGTGTTCTGTAAATGAATTTGGTAATAGATTGCATTGCAGGTAATAATTTTTCTGGTAATCTTGTGACAGGTTAGGCAGTCTTAATTACATTATAAGAAATCATGACACTTGAGAGGCATGTATGTGTACAGTACATAAACTAGGCATCCATCATGCCTTAGTTGATAGGCATGGGATTAGATCCCAATAGTTGTGACTACAGGAGACATCTGCAAACAATGTAACATTGACTGCAGCAGCTTAGTACAGACATGCAAGGAATACAGCCATTCTGGGAATATGTACACAGATATATTTAGCTGTCAACAATGCTGATTAACACTTTATTGGTATAGATTCATAGGGGTGTGTGCTAGGCTAATAGCCATGGAGCCTTAACAAGCCTATCCAAAAAAAGTGCCCTGGCATTGTGCCACCCAATGTTAGTTCCCAGTGCTTCTATCCAGTAGAGCCACTGGAATGATCCCCAGAGTGAACTTTCTGTTACCTATCCACCCATCAAGATTTCTCTTGAAGAGAGCCAGTAAGGCACTCTGCATGACATTAATAGAAAGATTATTCCAGAGTATGGGCAGTCTCTGGGTGAAGAACCTGTCCCTCCAGCAAGTCTTGTTGATTGTAGTAATGAGGTTTAGCTCCCTGGAGCATGTGGTGTGGAGGGATTGGGATTTCTTTAGGTGTAGGATTTCCAGCAGGGCTGGGTTGGACATGGCTTTAAGTCAAACAGAGATTGCCTCTAAGTAGATGATAAGAGACAGAGAATAGCTGAAGTTTCTTGAGTCTGTCCATGTAGGACATGTGTTTAAGGCCTAGGATCCTCTTTGTGAGGTTCTTTTGTGGCCTCTCCAGCTGTTGCAGGTGTCTGATGAGGTACATGCCAAATGACATATTATACTCGATGATTGGTCTAATGAGGGATGAGTAGAGAGAGATGATGACCTCTTTCTTCCTGGATGCAAAACCCTTGGTTATGGCATGTTCCACATAGAAAGACTTTCTCACTACAGTGGCAAAGTGGTGATCGAAGGAGAGGTTGCTGTCAACCTGGGTGCCCAAATCTCTTATAACACCTTCATTGTTCAGTGGGCTCCCACTGATGTGGTAATTAGTGGGGACTGAGTTTTTACCAAAGGAAATAATAACACATTTTTGACATTAAGCTTAAGGCCATGGCTCCGACACCAGTCAATGGTCTCAGTGAGGCCTTTCTGTAGGATGTCTGCATCATGTGGGGAGTTAACAATGGCTCCCAGCTAGCAGTCATCTGTGAACTTGGTCAGCCAGAGTCCCTCTGTATTAGCCTGGACTTCTGAGTAGTAGATGCCAAACAAGAGAGGACCCAGGACTGATCCGTTTGGGACTCCACTAGTGACTGGTCAGCAGTCTGACTTGGAATTTGCTACTTTCACTCTGTGGCTTCTGTCAGTGAGCCAATTTGCAACCAACCTAGTGATATATAGGTCGATGGCTAGTTTGGTGAGTTTATCAATAATTACTGAGTGAGAAATGGTATCAAAGGCCTTGGCCAGATCGAGGTAGGCTGTGTGCACTGTCTTACCCTCATCTACAGCCTTGGTGACTGTGTCAAAGTAGTCAACCAGGTTAAGTAGGCAGGATCTCTCTTTAAAAAAAAAACTAATTGTGTGATGGTCTAGAGTTTGGAGATTACCTATATCCTTGTTAAGCAGGTCCATGATGATACACCCCATAGCTTTACATATCGTTAAGCTAATGAAGTGATAATTCCCAGGGTCTGTAGTCACTCCCCCATTATGGAGGGGGGTGACTGTAGCAGTGCACCATTCAGTAGGGACAAAGCCTGAGATGAGGCTGTTATTGAACAGGGCACGCAGATCTGGTGCCAGTTCATTATATAGCTCATATAGAACACAGCCAGAGATATTATTAGGTGCCATCAATGCTGCATTATTGGCCTTGGACAATGCAGCTTTTACCTGTTCTGCAGAAGTGTTGGGTACCTGGTATACTTCTGACATGTGATTGGCCCTTGGGGGGTGAGAGAGGTAAAGCTAGCACTGAATCTGTCAGCCAGTATCTTGGCAGTATCTGTTGGCTCAGTATAGGAGGTACCATTGTGCAGTAACTCAGAGCAAATCTGGGTATTGCCGTGGAGGTTCTTGATATAACTATAGAAGGATTTCTGGTTGTTTTTAGTGTCTGCCACAATTCTGCCATCATAGCTGGCTTTAGAGGATTTGATAAGGGTTTTCAACTTTTTGTTGAGATTAATAAGGGAGTTTTCCAGTCTTGGGACTTCACCTTTTTCTGCAACAGTTCATAGGTTCATAGGTAGGTAATAGGCTATTAGCCATAGGGCTTATATAAGCCTAGCCAAAAAGGTACCCTGGCTTTTGCCACCCAAGAAAATTATTTTCCTGTGCCCCTGTCGAGCAGAGCCACAGAAGTGATCCCTGGGGTGAATTTCCTATTTCCCATCCAATCATCAAGATTTTTCTTGAAGAGTGCTAATGAGGAGCTATGTTTGACATAGATAGGTAGTCTGTTCCAGAGTATGGGAAATTTCTGGGACAGGACTCCATCCCTGCAGCATATTCTGTTTATTGTGGTGGCAATGTTTAGGTCCCTATAGTGTGTAGCTTGGAGGGATTGGGATTTCTTTAAGTGGAGCATGTCCAACAGCTCTGGGTTTGACATAGCTTTGTACGTTAGGCAAAGGTCACCTCTGAGTAGGCGATATGTGACGGAGTAAAGCTAGAGTTTTTTGAGACGGTCTGCATAGGGCATCTGTTTGAGGCCAGTAATCCTCTTTGTGAGGTATTTCTGTGGCCTATCCAGTTGTTATAGATGTCTTGTGAGGTACATACCAAAAGGGGCGTTGTACTCTATAATGTGTCTAATGAGTGATGAGTAGAGGGGAACAATGACCTCTTTTCTTCTGGACGAGAAACCTTTTGTGATGAGGTGAGCCATGTAGAAGGATTTCCTGACTACTGTGGAGATGTGATTATCAAAGGAGAGACTACTGTCCACCTGTGTCCCAAGGTCTCTTATCACACTTTTGGCATTAAGTAGACTGCCACTTATGTGGCAGTTCATGGGTACAGAGTTTTTACCAAAGGGGATGACAATACACTTTTTGGCATTGATCTTCAGGCCATGGCTTTGACACCAGGCATCTGTCTCAGTGAGGCCCTTTTGTAGTATCTCCACATCATTAGGAGTTTTGATTATGGCTCCTAGTTTGCAGTCATCTGCAAACTTTGTTAGCCAAAGACCTTCTGTGTTAGCATGTACTTCAGAGAAGTAGATACCAAACAGGAGAGGACCCAGGACTGAACCCTGTGGTACTCCACTTGTCACTGGTCTGAAGTTGGATTTGGAGTCTGCTACATTCACAGTGTGGGTTCTGTCCATGAGCCAGTTGGCAACCTGTCTTGTGACATAGGGATTTATACCTAGTATAGTGAGCTTATCTATAATTCCAGAGTGGGGGATAGTGTTGAAAGCCTTGGCGAGATCTAGATAAGCTGTGTGAACCACCTTACCCTCATCTATGGCTTTGGTGACTGCTTCAAAGAAGTCAATCAGGTTTAAGAGACATTATCTGCCTTTTACAAACCCGAACTGGGTAGGGTCCAGAGTTTGGAGATTACCAATGTCTTTGTTTATGAGTTCCATGATGATACATTCCATGGCCTTGCAGACCAGGCTCGCCAGGCTAATGGGGTGGTAGTTCCCGGGGTTCGTCTTGGCTCCCAATTTGTGGAGTGGGATAACCATCATGGTGCGCAATTCAGTGGATACAAAGCCTGAGGTGAGGCTATGATTGAACATGGTACTTAGGTAGGGTGCCAGTTCATTCTGTAGTTCATGTAGAACACAATCTGGGATATTGTCAGGTCCCATGGATGCTGTGTTCTTGGCTTTAGAGAGTGTGTTTTTTACCTGTGCAGCTGTGATTACAGCAACTTTGTATTCTTTCAGTATAGAGATGGGCCCTCTAGGGGGTGAGAGGGGGGTAAAGTTGGCACTGAACCTATCTGCCAGAATGTTGGCAATATCAGTTGGTTCTGTATATTTAGTGCCATTGTGCTGCAACTCAGAGCAGATCTGAGTGTTGCCATTGAGATTTTTGACATAGCTATAGAATGCTTTGTGGTTGTCTTTAGAGTCAGTGGCAATTTTGTTTTCGTAACTAGCTTTGGAAGATTTTACGAGGGATCTCCGCTTCTTACTGAGGTTGACCAGGGAGTTCCTCCAGTCATGGGATTTTACTCTTTTTTGCAACAGTTTCTTCCTTCTGTTATAAAATTTATTGATGGCTGGGGACCGCTAGATGGGCTTCCTTTTTTTGGAGCAGAGCATCTTGGTTCTATTGGGTATGGCTAGTTCCATGCATTTATGTACATGTTCATGCAGTGCATTGGTGTATGATTCAGCATTCGTGCAGCTATTTTCCATTGGCATGGGTATCATGAAATTAGTCACCTCTGTTTTAGGAGCCCAAAGTCAGCTTTGGAGAAGCTTTTCAATGTGATTACCTGTGTGTGTGTGTGTGTGTGTGTGTGTGTGTGTGTGTGTGTGTGTGTGTGTGTGTGTGTGTGTGTGTGTGTGTGTGTGTGTGTGTGTGTGTGTGTGTGGGTGAAATGTAGATTTCCATGGTGATTAGTCTGGGGTCGGATCTAACCAGGAAGGAGTTGACTATTGGTGCAGTGCAATGGTTGCCCATGTTAGTGATAACCAGGTCGAGGATGTTAATAATTCTAGTGGGGGTCAGGATGAGCTGGACGAGGGCATTGGAATTAATGAATTCCAGGAAACGTTGGGCCAGTGCATTGGTGCATGAGTAGTTTTCCCAGTTGATGAAGTGGAAGTTGAAGTCTCCTAGTATGAGAGTATTAGGCTGGGACCTTGATACATACCAGGTTGTTTAGAAACATGGAGTAAGAGTCTACGGACATGGTTGGGATCCTATAGTAGGTTATGATCTGGAGCACCATCTTACCCAGTGTTAGTTTTACCTGAAGTATCTCAGATGCATTATGAAGGGGTACTAGTCTGGAGGTGTGAAGATCTTTGATGAATATGGACACACCACCACCTTTGGAGCTTCTGGCCATATTCTGGGGCTAAAAGGTGTGGAATGAGTTGTAGCCTGTAAGGGCAGGGGTGCTTTCTGCTGCTTTAAACCACATTTTGAGGAGGGCTTTGAGCGAGTGCATCTTGAGATTTAGACTTCAGCATGATCCTCAGATTGTATTTGTTTATAGTTGTTACAGTGGAAGTTTGGTCTTTGGAACACCACCTAAAAAGACAGTATAGGAGTGGCAAGAGCCTTAGCCAGTACCCTGAATCCTAGGGGTGACAGATGCAGGCCATCTCTGGCAAAGTATTGAGGTCTGACAGTCATGTTATCCCATGCAGACAGATACTGGATTCCCTAAAAATGACACCGGAAACTTAGCCAGTTGTTGAAGCCAATCATTTTCTGCTTATACTGTGGTATAATTCTGGGTGATGGTAGGATACTGCTCAGGGCTAGGGTCATACCTGCCTGGACCACATAATCCAAGAGCTCTTCCATGTCTCTTTTCATGTAGTCCAGGGAAGAGCATATTAGGTCATTTAGAACCACATGGACAATGACTGAGTCATACTTGTACTTGTTGTGGAGTGACCTGAATGCATGTGTTATGTGGCGGTATCCTGGCACCTAACAGGCAACTGACTGTTACCTTCTTCCTGTTCAACCTAGTGAGTGGACATCTGTGTGCCTCACTATTGAGTCTCTTATGATGAGCATACTGGGCAAAGTGTTTTGCCTTAAGGGCTTAGGTTGAGGGGCACACTGTGGAGGTGAACTGTGTGTCCTGTGGTTGGTGTTGTGTTGTGGTGGTTGAGTGTGCCTCTGCCTTGGAGGTCTCTGCTATTTGGGTAAATTTCTATTGAGAGCCTCCGCGAAGGTGAGTGTGTGTGCCTAGTGTTTCTATGTGTGAGCTGCGATGGTGGGTGTTCTGGTGGGCTATGTGTTCCATGTGGTCTGGTGCAAGTGTTGACCTTCTCCTCTTGACCAGCTAGTCCAGTCTTGGCTAGAGGGTGCACAGCTTCCAGTTTGGTGATATAAGTGCATCTCTCACATGTCTGAGTGTTGGGAGGTAAAAGGAGATGGTTATCTGTATACATGAGGCAGTTGCTGCACTGCCTCAGAATGCCAAAGTGCACCAGGTTAGCAGGAGTAAGCAGAGAAACTTGAACTTCAATCATGCTAGGAGGGGTGGTCATAACTAATAAGTACTGGTGCTGCTACTGTGTAGGAACAGCTAGTGCTGATAGCACCTAACTGTGCTACAATAACTGCAACAAAAGCCTGTTGAAATGCAAAGCGATTAAGCTAATTGAAGTGCAAGAAGAAAAAGAACAAGCAAGATCTAAGGGAAAAACTGAAGAGCAGACTTTCTGGCACTGGTAACAGTTTACCTCAGCTCAGTGCCACTGTGCGGAGCATAAACAAGTGCAAACCCATGCAAACACGGGCTTTTAAACCAGAAAGTTGAGAGGGATTGGTAAAACAGCCCAAACAGCCAATAAACTACAATTTCTGGGCCAGAAACCACTCCTATTGTAGATAGGCTACCTATTGCTTACCACTCTCACTTATAAGCTAGAAGGCTTCCTCCAATACAAAAAGGCCTTGAGGGACTCAGAAACTTACAAACAGTCCTGGATACAGCAAACCTGTATCTGGACTAGACTAGTTACAGGAAAGGTGGGAAACAAGCTTAGACCTTTTTTTTCAGAAAAACAGCTAAAATAGCAGTAAATACATTTCAAATGCTGTGCAAGCTATCACAATTGAGTGTGTAGCAATATGAAAGCAAATACAGTTTAAATAAATGCAATTAAGTTAAAACAACTAGGTTTGCTGGTATAAAAATATTCCCTTTTTGTAAATCCCTGCATATCATTGCTAGAATCTCTTTCTGTTCTGAGAGTACCTATTGCTTACCACTCCCACTGATAAGCTAGAATGCTTCCATCCAACACAGAAAGGCCTTGGCAGACTTACAAACAGTCCTGGATACAGCAAATCTGTATCTGGACTAGACTAGTTACAGGAAAGATGGGAAACAAGCTTAGGACCTTTTTTCAGAAAAACAGCAAAAAAAAAAAAAAAAAGCAGTAAATACAATTCAAATGCAATGCAAGCTAGCACACTTGAGTGTGTAGCAATATGAAAGCAAATACAGTTTAAATAAATGCAGTTAAGTTACAAATTACTATAAACAAGTGCAGCAAGCAGTAAATTAGGGAAAAAATCAAAATGGAGGCACTTAGATTATCTCTTTCTCTTTCCAGCAAGCCTTTAGACAATCAGATAACACAAAAGCTTAGACCAGTTTTACCAACATTAAGAAAACAACAGCAATAGGGTGGGAAAAAAAGGTTTCAGCACAGATCAGAATACAATGCCAGCAAATATATAAATAATTCAGTCAAGCAAAAATAAGACAGTGCAGAACTCTGAACAAAGTGCCAAAAATATACTTATCAGCTCTATATTTCTAGATTGTTTGAAAAGCATTCTCAGTCAGTATTAGCTGATTAGTGTCTGTGAAATGTTAGCACAATCATATCTGCTAATAACATGGGCTACCTCAACCATATATCATTTGTTCCTGGAGTGGGAGGAAATGAGAGCATTATGTGACTAAATTTGTTTTTCATTCTAGAACTATTACAGTGTTACACTTGAATGCAGTGACAGTAGAACAACATGCATGGAATACAGCCGTACTGCATTTATTAAAACAGATTTCTTTAGGAATCAACAATGCTGCTTAACTATTTATTGCCATTGCTGATAAACGTCAATGAAGTCTACACACAGTATCTGTCCATGGAGTGGGCTACCTAACCCATATGACTTTATTATATGGAGTAGGTGGAACAGAGAGCATTATGTGACTGATACTGGCCTGAAGACAGTGTTGCACTTGCTTGCAGCAACCTTACCATAGACAAGCAATGCATACAGCTCTACTGCAATAGTAATGACAACACAACCATTTTGCTTACTGATATTGGTACTGTTTATTGTTTATTGCAATACAGTCACTATTGCTCATTTATTGCACTATAGCTCTAATTGCCAATTTATTGCACTACAGTTTTTATTGTATGTGCTTTATTGCAGTTAATATTTTACTCTTTCTTGCTTATTGCACTACAGTTAGCAGAATAAATGCATACATACCACACTTAACGTGCAACCTGGCTAGGCACCCAGCATGGAACTCAACATTGCGAGCCCTCTCAGCTGCAACTGTTGGGAGAGAATCACACCATTATGCATACCAGTTTTGCAGACATTCATCTTGCATGTTGGTAAAACATTGGAAAACATACTTACATATTTCTGGGGCATTTCCAGTTCTAGCTTCTTGGACTCAGGTGTCCAAGGTTCCCCTCTTTCTCTTCTTCAGGTCATCATAATGGTGGTGGCACTGCTCACTGTATGGGGATATCAGTAACACTGGTGAGTTCCCTGGCCAACCAGTCACAGGCCTCTGCCTTACAGTCCGAGCCGTCAAAACTACCCTGCAGCAGCCTGGGTTCATGTTTTTTTACCAGGAGCCCAACAAGGACCGTGGACTCCTGAATACCCCATCTCTGTGCCTGAAAGCACACACTTTCACCAGCACCACCTGCTATATCCACAGTCGATTAGACTCCAAGGAATTATGCCAATTCCTCGCTTATTGAGCTTTAAATAAGCTGTTTTCCTGCCCTTACGTGTTATTGAGCTGCATTCAAAAATGTGCTGTGTTGCATAACCCAGCACAAACCAGCTAAGCAGAGCTAAGCAGGGTGAAGACTTGCACAGCCAAGGTTTTAGCTAAGCTTTGCATTGCTCAAACAAAATAGCCATTACATGCCATTAGGATGTTTAAGCAGAGTTCTGCACAGTGCAGCACTGCCATATTTCACAAATTGTTTTTAAAATTAAACATATATAATACATTAAATTACTCTACCCATTTAGCTACTCGGATATTATGAAAACTAGTATACCTTCACATATACTACTGTGCTACCTGCTACTGTTGCTGAGCACTATGGTGTGTCATGCAAATACACTTAAATAGACCCAGGCAGACATAATTAGTTACATTCAGTTTCTATCTTTAGATGTCTAGCAGCTATCGGGTATACCTGTATAGGCGCTGCTTGGCTCTGCAGTGCTCTGCATCACACCATACAAACAGTAATTAAAAATATATATATATATATATATATATATATATATATATATATATATATATAATATATATATATATATATATATATATATATATATATATATATATATATATATATATATATATATATATTAAAATACATAATTATGATAATTAATGACATCTGGTTTATATTTTTAGATGTCTGCCAGGTGTCAGCTGTCTATATGGGAGCACAGCTTTGTATTGCTGTGCTCCACACTGCGCTGCACAAACACATGCAAAGAAAAAAAAACAGAAATTACAATAACATATTACACATTTGAACCAATGCACAGCATTTAAACAGTAGTGGGGAGCGGTACAGGGCATCCAGAGCCATGGGTAGCCTCTACCCATCTCCCTACAATAATTCAATAACCCTGTTCCTATTCTTTCCTGTGGTAGTGCATCATCATTAATATGCATGGCGCTCGTCTGAGAGGAAACTGTGGCCATGTACATCGATACATTCCATGTAGGCTCTACAGGGTGCCTACACAGATTTTATTAAACCCTGAGGTATGTGATTTTAATTGTCTATTTAAATGCTGGAAATGTGGTTTGTACTTTATGCCTGAAGAAGCCTTTATGAAAGTGTATACTTCCATAATAAAAGAATGGTTTATTGTTTGAGCACTCTTGGCTCTGGTAAGCTCATATTATTTTATTTGTTACACAGAGAATTTACCATTCACATTCACATATTACTGTGATCTGTACAGAAAACAAATAAGATGTAATTTGCATAAAAACATGTAAATGATCCTGAACTTTGCAAATAGGTTTAATACTACCATATTAACTTGAAATTGCTTGAGTAAGGCAGCATATGAAACTGCATACTGTTTAAAGTAAGCAAAAATAATAGAAAAATTACATTTAAAAGAAATGCCAGTAAATGACTGGAGCTTCAAGAAAGTCAGAAGTCAAAAATATGTTTACGCATTTCGTTCACTTTTAATTCACCATGAACTTCTTCAGAATAGCCATTACAGACTCGATTACCATATAAATACCATTTTGATAAAGAACATGTGACCTTACCAACCAATACTAATTTATGAAAATTTTGTATATAAAAAAAATCCCTTATAATGAAAATGCCTTATAATAAAATACTTTGTCTATTAAGCAAAAAAATATTTATACAGAAATACTTTATAAAAATACTATATAAAAAGGCTAATTTCCACATTCACACTTTACAAGTACAAATTTATAATCTTTGTGCTTGTAAAAAGCACTTAATGTTAATAACATCATTTCACCACTTCGAGGTGATGGTTGGTCAGTGCTGTCAGATCAGTGTCTAAAGGATAAAATAAAAAGGACAGGAGCAAGACAATGAAGGGGTATATAATGTAGATATGCAGTCCCATAGATCAAGTAGTTCCAAAATCATAAAATCCAAACCAACACGATCAGGAATGTTGTATAAAACGAATTTATTGCAGGACAGGTTAGCGCTTTCGCTTAGTAGCTTCTTCGGACCTTAAAACGTGTCTAAAGGATCACTTGCATTAAGTAGCTCACAACATTTTGCACCAACTCACCATCCAGCTGTCATGATAGCCCTTCTTCAAACTCAATTGCACCATCACCTAGTCTATCTTTTAGGAGATATTTATGAAACATTTGAACTTAACATGCTAACTCAAGTGTGTCACTTCTGTTACTTTGAATTACACATTCACACACACACACACACACACACACACACACACACACACACACACACACACACACACACACACACACACACACACACATCAGTGTTTAATTCAAAGGGGATTAGGTTATTAAATAAAGTAAAAAAATAAGACAGGGGACTTGACACTTTTCAACTGTATGCATTTCATTCCTCTAATGGTTCTTCTTAAAACCATGTGGAACTCTGGCAAGAAAGCTGCATGTGATAATATAAGACTGCAGTGCTCAACACCATTAATAATCTATGTATTATCATTGTTACAGCTGCCAATTACCTAAAACTTAAAAGTCATTATACACAAGTATTCAGTGAAAATAAGAAAATTTAAGATGAAAATGAGTATCTTGGCAAGCAAAACACACATAGTGGCCACCTCCTCCTCAACACTACACAAATGATGATGTTTTTGTGTCTGAGGCCACAAGTTATTGTGTATTACAAAATGAAATAATATGCTATGCAGTACCTAACTGACAACATAGTTCAAATTCATCAAACATTGAGTAACATAAAGAAGAATATGATATATGATGATCAAGCAATCCCTAATAAAATCAAGACCCTTTCCACCAAAGGCAGGCGCCCGTTCTGGTGGACCCCAGCCATAAACAAACTCTACAATAAGAGGAGAAAGCTACTACATGACAGAGCAAAATCCCTAAAAGGGAAGGCATCTCTGATCAATACTAGCAAAAAACTACGATCACTCATAAAATCATCCAAGGCCAACTTTAAGAGAAAAATCGCTAATGACACAAAAGACAATCATAAAGCCTTCTTTAGCTATGTTAGAAACCTGGGTGGAAACTCCCAGATATGCTCAGAATTAGTCCAAAATGATAAAAAAATCACTGAACCCACAGACATTGCCAACATACTGGCAGACAGGTTCAGTGAAAATTTCTCCCCTCCCTCTCCCCCAAAAGGAGAAATATCTATCCCACCAGAGTTTAGCCTCCCAAACATCTCAGATGCCCAGGTGAGAGCTGCTCTCTCTAAAGCAAAAAACACAGCATCAATGGGACCGGACGGTGTCCCCGGCTGTGTGCTACACAAACTCAATGAGGAACTAAACCCACACATAAGGCTGCTGTTTAATCTTAGCCTTACTACAGGATACGTACCCAAAGAATGGCGTACGGCAACTGTGGTCCCACTCCACAAAGGCGGTGCTTCTACGGACCCTGGAAATTACCGCCCCATAAGCTTGACAAGCCTTGTCTGCAAAGCTATGGAGAGGATCCTAATGGAACTCATAAATAAAGACATTGGGGACCTACAGACACTGGATCCTACCCAATTTGGCTTTGTCAAGGGCAGATCCTGCCTCTTGAACTTGGTCGACTTTTTCGAAACAGTCACTAAGGCCATTGATGAGGGTAAGGCAGTTCACACAGCCTACCTTGACCTAGCAAAAGCGTTCGACACAATACCCCACTCGGGCATCATAGAAAAGCTCACCATGTCACAAGATGGGTTGCAAACTGGCTCAAGGACAGAACACACAGGGTTAGAGTTGCTGGTGCCATGTCAGACTCTAAGCCGATCACGAGCGGTGTCCCACAGGGCTCAGTCCTGGGCCCCCTCTTGTTCGGCATTTATTTTTCTGAAGTGCAGGCAAACATAGGGGGATTGTGGCTGACAAAATTTGCAGATGACTGCAAACTGGGCACCATAATTGACACTCCATCAGACACAGACATCCTCCAGAGAGGTCTCATAGAAATGGATAACTGGTGCCAGAGCCATGGCCTTAAGCTAAATGCCAAAAATGTATAGTCATACCCTTTGGGAAAAACAAGGTAACCTCTAATTACCACATAGGTGGTAATCCATTAAACATGGAAGAAGTTATCAGGGACCTGGGGACCCAAATTGACAGTAACCTCTCTTTTGACACTCACATTGCCAAAGTGGTTAGGAAGACCTTCTACATTGCCCACCTGATCATGAAGGGATTCACATCCAGATCAGGAGAGGTCATTGTACCCCTGTACTCTTCACTTATCAGACCAATGATTGAGTACAACGCCCCATTCGGAATGTACCTTACCCGACACCTGCAGCAGTTGGAAAGACCCCAAAAGTTCCTCACCAAAAGGATAAAGGGGCTCAAACATATGTCATACGATGCCCGACTGAAGAAACTCTAGCTCTATTCAGTCGCATACCATCTGCTCAGAGGTGATCTGTGCCTGACATACAAGGCCATGTCCAACCCGGAATTAATGGACATGCTCCACCTCAAAAAATCCAAATCCACCAGAGCCACGAGAGCAAGAGACTTAAACCTCAACACGGATATAAATAGGATGTGCTGGAGGGACAGATTCATCACCCAGAGACTCCCTACACTATGGAACAGAATCCCAATCCATGTGAGGCAGAGCCCCTCACTGACTCTGTTCAAGAGAAATCTTGACGAGTGGATGGAAGATCGTAGGTTTACCCCGGGAATCATCTCTGTATCACTGCTGGACAGAGGCACAGCAAACTAATGGGTATAGTATTCTCATCCTAAGGGGTGGTGAAAGCCACACACACTCTGGCTAGGCTTATAAATGCCCTAGGGCAGATAGCCTAGTATGAACCTATGAACCTATGAACATATATGCTTTCATTCAATTGCAAAGTGTGAATTCCTGTTAAATACTGAAGTAACAGTTTTCACTAATTGTACCACTTCAGGACATTCATTATGTTCATACTCGGGTACACCACTTCACTAGAATTTATTGTGCAAAACAGTTAAAATATGATTATTCCTTATATGATGCCTGATGACATCACTGAGCAGGACTCAGTGGCTACACAGGCATGACTTTATAAACAGTAATATGAGTACCTGTTCTGGAGTAACCTCCTCTCATCTTTATTATTTAATGATGAGAAGGAAACTAAAGATGTGCAGTGACAAAAGTCTAATCTGAGATGAGAAGGCATGTCAGATAAACAGTGACAGCTGCCTATGTACCACACATCATAGCCCACAGACAGCACTGTATGCATCGGTTCTACTATGTTTTTTTTTCACAAGAAAGGAAACACTAACCAAGGAAGCACTAACCTGAATGTCATGGCCCACAGTTCTAAACAAGACACCACCTCTTTACCTGCACAGACTTATGCCATGCATAAGCCTGCCACATGGGGTTCCTTACTACTGCTGCTGGCTGGTCACCATTAGTCATAATAGGACTGGAAATGGGAGCTGCAGTGACAGCGTGGATCACTTCACTACCAGACTGGCACATGATCATGTTATGTAGAATGCAATATGCAATAAATATTCTGCAATCAGTAGCTGTGTCATGCTGAAGGGAAACCCAGGACTCATCCAGGCAACTGAAGGGGCTCATCAGGAGACCAGAGATCCTCTCAATGACAATACAGGTCTAGGAAATGGCTGTGCTGTATTATCTTCTGCAGCTCCAGTTGAATTTCACACTGGTGTCATGACGCATGGGTCCATTGGATGAATCACCTGAAATTAAAAGAGAGAGAGAGAGAGACAAGATAGGAAAGGAGATAAACCAAAGAAATGTAGTTTAATAATCAGCAATAGATATACAGTAAACTGTCAGTTAACTGGTACCCATGGAAAGTGGTAGATGCCGGATAACTGTAGTTTCTGGTTGCTTGCTTATTATTAAAAATAGGCCTGACTAATACTGTACCCTATACTATTTGTTTGGTTTGACTTGTTCTCAGATTCAGGAGAGAGGGAATTTATTCCTATCTTTCTTCCTTTTTAAAACTCTAAAACTCTAAAAACATAAGGTATGTTTCTTCGGGGGGGGGGGGGGGACAGAAAGTGCAACACATGAAAATTGTACTGTATTTCTTTAATATTTTTTGCTGGTTGCTTGAGAGTGCTGGTTGCTTGAGTTCTTGTTAACTGAAAGCTTATTGTACCATGAATAACTACTTAAATAAAATAGAAAAAAAAGAGAAAAATAATTTCCACCTACCAACAGGATCACCGCTGGTCATCCCACCATGTAGGAAGAGGTGGTAGAGTGAACAAGTGTGTCAAATCTGGGAATGTTGTGCACTGCCATAATGCTGGGCAGAGACATTAGTGATACACCCCCCATGCATCACACACTACCTCGTATGTGATGAAATGGAAGCCCTTCATATTGCAGTAGCTCTCAACCTGTAGACTAGATGGTTACTAATTATAACATGGGTACAGTCTATCACACTGCATACCTTTGGGAAATGTGCCATTCCATAAAAGGCACACATAGTCCTGGCCTTGTCCAGGGGTTAACACTGGCAAATAGATGTACTGAACAAGATGTGCCTAGAGTACATCCAGGAATTTCCAAAGTATCCTCAAGACAGAAGCCTGTGAGATACTCATAGTGTCCTTATTCTGTCTCTAGAAGGTTTTCATGGCAAGTATAGTGAGGCTATGCATACCTTTGTAACCACATGAATAGGAAGAGCATGCATCTGCCAACTGTCCCTGTGGGGGGGCAGATATTCTCACTATGATACTTACACTCTCCCTGTCCACTTTGAAACTATCAAGTATACCTTGATTGTCAAAATTATACTGAGTTATTCTCTGCCTATATCTCTCCCTTCTTGACCATTGAGGACCTCTTGTCACAAGTGGTTTGGCTCAGACAAGACAAGCAGCTCCCATTAGAACATAGCAGGGTTAGCAGCAAGTGACAGCATCACTGTGTATTGCAAAGTAAATGGACTAGGTATGACTCCACCTTTTATATTAAATCTGCAGACAGCATGGACATGTGAAATCATTACTGTAAATCACAAATAGGCAGGAGGCCTCCTTAACATAAGCTGTTTTACATAATTTTTCATTACCATGTCATTATTGATTTAATTTGCTTATACCTGTCCATGAGCATCTCTCATTAATGTAAGTGGCCTCTATGAATCATGCTCTTGTTATGTTTATTCATGCACAGAACAGATTACTTTTATGCATTCACATAATTACTATGAATAATACACTAAAAAAATCAATAGGTGTCTAAAGTCTGTAAGAAATTATATATTTAGGAGATCAGTCACTATCTCGTTGAGCCATTCTACCCGTGTCATACCATTCTGTGTAGCAGATTTGAATTGTAAATGTCTGTATGGAACTCATCAAGTGTTATGTTAGGTTGACCATTACTTGTAAACAGTATAATGTAAACACTTAGCCTCACCTTTGTCCTTGGTCTTCCTTGAGTTCACGTTCATTTGGGCTATTAATTGCATGCTGCAGTCCCTTTATCACACTCATACTAATGATGCACAACTGCTTGCATCTTGCATTTACAGTGAGAGAAGCTGTTAGAAGTCCAAGCACATGCCATCTTCCTCAGTTTGAGACACTGTCTCTCATACAGCATTAGCAATAAACAGCATTATAAAATATTATGGATCTAATAAGAACAACTTTGGGAGCAAAGATGTGGAACTGCTGCTTCATTCATATATGCATTATAGATATTTTAATTTAATTTTCAAAGAATTATGAAAAGAAAGTACTGATTGATGTAATAATATTATTACAAATTAATATTCATGAGATGATTTGCATAAGCATTGTACAACAGAAATAATAATAATTTACATTCCTTCTATAACTGTACACAGTAAATGACATGTATGTTTTATGCTAGTAAATTAATATGAGTATGTATATAATTTCCATAAATAAAGGTGGAATTGTTTACTTTGTTTGTCCTTTATGTTAACATATCTATATATCTGGCTTATTTACTCAATCTGTTTCCTTTAAGCATATTTATTTTGTTTCTTTGTTTGCTTCCTTATTTTTATTTGTTCATCCTAGTAAGCAAACTGAGTTTAGCAATGACCATTTTCAGTGGAATCCTGGACAGAAAATCTCCATACATAAAGTAGAATGCTAAAAATAGACCAGTAAAATAAAATGGAAAATACAATCTGCATGCCATTAAATATGAAAAATAAAAAAATATCACAAAAGTGTAAGGTACAATAAGATCAAATTATACAATGATATTCTATTGCCTCGTTACAAGAGGGTGGTACATAGCAACATAATAAGAAAATAAATACAAAAGCGGATATCTGTTGAAGGCAAGACAATTGGGAATGCAGTTTCAGTCTCAAGTACATATTACTTATCGTTAAACTGTTGTCACTTCTTGTCTCTATTTAAAATTAAATTTAAAGGTCATGAATTAGAGCAGCTCATTTTCATGTCTTCTTTTTGGAAGAAGTAGTAGTGAGAGCTATTGTGGTCCAATTTTCTCTTTCAGAAGATATACTTAATGGTAAATATGTCCCGCCCATATACTCACAGTTTGGCATTTTATTATTTTGCACAGTGAAAACAGATTTCTCCAATGATTTGAAGATTTGTATTTCTGAAGAAAGAAATTATTTTAATCTTGCCAGAAAAAAATATATGTGTGTTATTGTAATTGTGCTTTTGTAATTTTAGCAACGTTCAAAAAGGGCTGCATTCATTACCTGTTTTAATGGTACAGTCATTGTCAGATGTTACAGTGTTTGCCTTCTGTATAAAGTAATCGGTGTCTTTAGTTGGTGTTCTGTCTTGTACAATCACATATTTGCAGCGGATATATAAAGTGTACACACCCATGTTAAAATGCCAGGTTTTTGTGATATAAAAGAGTGAGACCATAATAAATCATTTCAAAACTTTTCCCACCTTTGACATGACCTATAACTTGTTCAATTCAATTGAAAAACAAACAAATCTGTTAGGGGAAAAATATATAAAAAATAAAAAATGTACAATAAGCTGGTTGCATATGTGTGCACACCCATAAACTAATACTTTGTTGAAGCACCTTTTGATTTAATTACAGCATTCAGTCTTCTTGGGTAGGAGTCTATCAGCATTGCACATCTTGACTTGACAATATTTGCCCACTCTTCCTTGCAAAAGCACACCAAAACTGTCAGATTGTGAGGGCATTTCTTGTGCACAGCCCTCTTTAGGTCACCCTACAGATTTTTTATTGGATTTAGGTCTGTGCTCTGGCTGTGCCATTCAAAAACTTTAATTTTCTTCTGGTGAAGACATTTTTTTAGTTGATTTAGATGTATGCTTGGGGTCATTGTCATGTTAAAAGGTGACATTTCTCTTCATTTTCAGCTTTCTAGTAGATGTCAGAAGGTTTTGGGCCAAAGGTGACTGCTATTTGGAACTGTTCATAACTCCTTCCACCTTAATTAAAGCCCCAGTTCCAGCTGAAGAGATCTAACCCCAAAGCATGATACTGCCACCACAATACTTCACCATGGGGATGGTGTTCTTTTGCTGCTGCTAAGTGTAGTTTTTGTGCCAAATGTACCTTTTGGAATTGTGGCCAAAACGTTCAACCTTGGTCTCATCAGGCCAGAACACATTTTCCCACATACATTTGGGAGACTTGCTGTATTGTTTTGCAAATTTTAGGCAGACCTGGATGTTTTTCTGTGTAAGAAAATGCTTCCATCTTGCAACCTGGGTCCTTAT
Organism: Protopterus annectens; assembly: GCF_019279795.1. Taxonomy (NCBI): domain Eukaryota; kingdom Metazoa; phylum Chordata; order Ceratodontiformes; family Protopteridae; genus Protopterus; species Protopterus annectens. The sequence continues at coordinate 1,925,668,797 of NC_056729.1, read as the reverse complement.
ATGATCAAAGTTTTAAACCTTCGAATCATTAAAGGTCTAACTTTAATGATTGAAGTTTAAAACTTCAAATCATATAACAGAGATCACCACAGAGTGCAGAAAGGGAAGATTTCCATTTACTGCACTGTAGTGTGATCTCAGAGTTGGTATATTCAGTTAGTAGCAGGGGGTGTGGGGGGGTGCAGGGGGCATTTTTTTTTCCTTTTTTTTCTTTTTTACTTTTTTTTTTTAATGTTTGAAGTTCCGAGATTTCGATCATTAAAGTCCGTGTTTTAATGATTTGAAGTTTTGGAACTTTGAACACATGATATAGACCCTTGCAACCCTACCCCATAGCCCAGATATATGAAGAATATGGGAGAATGTTGTCACATGTAGTACACAACCAGTACTTGCCAGAAATTCCTGCAACTCCTTCAGTGTTGCTGTAGGTCTCCTAGCAGCCACTCTAACCAGTTTTCATCTTGTCTTTTCATCAATTTTGGAGGGATGTCCAGTTCTTTGTAGCGTCACTGTTGTCCCGTATTTTCTTCATTTTTTGATGACTGTCTTCACTGTGTTTCATGTTATATCCAATGCTGTGGAAATTTTTTGTACCCTTTTCCTGATTGATACCTTTCAGCCATGAGATCCCTTTGATGCTTTGTAAGCTCTCTGTGAACCATGGCTTTTGCTGTAGCAGGCAACTGAGTAAATGTCACAAAAATCCTACTAGGACAACTGAACTTTATTTGGGGGTTAATCAGAGTCTCTTTAATTGATGGCAGGTGTGTACCCAAGAAGACTGAAAGCTGTAATTAAATCAAAAGTCCTTCAACAAAGTATTAGTTTAAGGGTGTGCACACTTATGCAACCAGATTATTGTACATTTTTTTGTAATTTTCTATATTTTTCCCTTAACAGATTTGTTTGTTTTTCAATTGAATTGTACAGGTTATAGCTCACATTAAAGGTGGGAAAAGTTTTGAAATGATTTATTGCAGTCTCATTGTTTTATATCACAAAAACCTGTAATTTTAACAGGGATCCAAGAGAATTAAACAAAGCACTTAAACATTCTCTACATCCTCATCATCTGATGCATACAGTAGCATTGAAGAGGCAGTCACTTTTATGCCGAATACCACTATTTTTTCAGTCTTAAATGCAAAACGTTCCCTTTGGCAAATGTTGCTGGATCGCAAATTATTAACCACTTTCCACACAACATGTGCTAGATACAGATTTTTGAGAATACCATTTGGGATAAAGTCTGCCAGTGAAGTATTTCAATGTGCAATGGAGCAAATTATTTTATGGTTATCCAAGTGTTATTATAATGGACAACATTATTTTTAGTGGTGAAGATGAACATGATAGAAATCCCATGAAAGTTCCTAACCATGCACGTGAAGTCAATCTTAAACTTAATCCTCAGAAATGTAAATTCAAACTGAAAGAAGTTACTTATGTGAGACATCTGTTTACCAATTCTGGCATACTACCAGATCTGTCTAAACAAACAACAGTTCCAGAGATACCAGTTCCAGAGAATGTCACATATTTACAGCGTTTTCTTGGTACGGTCAACTATTTAGGAAAGTTCATCCCAGACTTGAGTGAGCTTTCTGCACCAGTGTGATTTGACATGCAAAAATGTAAACTGGTCCTGGTTGGAACAACTCCAAAGAGCATTTGATATTCTGAGGAAGAAAATTGCAGGTCCACACACACTTGAGATATTATGATGTTCATAAACCTGTAACTCATTCTTGTGATGGTTCAATGTACGGCCTTGGTGCAGCATGTCTTCAGGAAGGCATACCAGTAGGTTATGTGCCCAGAACTTTAACCCAAACAGAGATGCAGTATACACAAATAGAAAAAAGATCTTTTGACGTAGTGTTTGCATGTTCACAGTTAAATGATTACATTTGTGGAAGACCTATTCAAATAGAGACTGATCACCAACCTCCAGTGACAATTTTAAAAAAGTCAATACATAAAGTCCTAGCATGTTTGCAACACATGATGTTAAAACTGCAAAAGTACAATTTCGATATTGTCTATACAAAAGGCAAATATTTATACTTTCCTGGTGCTTTGTAATGAGCACCCAGACAAATAACAGAACAGCATGAAAATGAGAAAGCAGACTTTGAAGTCATGGAAGTCAGAAATTTTTCATCATCACATCTTGATGAACTCAGAAATCACACAGCTTCAGATCGAATTCTCCAGATTCTGAAAACCGTTATTAGTCAAGGATTGCCAACACGACAAACCCCTTTACCATGAGACATACAACAGTATTTTCCTTACCGAGATGAGCTCATGAAGGAAGATAGAATCATCATGAAAGGTCCTAAAGTGGTAATTCCTAAAGCATTACAACAGGAATATATCAAAATTTTGCATCAGGGTTACCTGGGTACTGATTCAACGAAAAGAAGGGCATGAGAAAAAGTATTTTTGCCTTCTATGTCAAAAGATATAGAGAAGGAAACTCTAGCATGTTCAGTTTGCAAAAGCACCAACCTGTACCAACAAAAAGAACTACTTCAGCTAAACCAGATTCCTGCATTACCATGGTTGACAGTTGCTGATATTTTTGAATGGAACGGTCAGCATTACTTACTGTTAGTAGACTCTTATTCAAATGGTTTGAAATTGACCTTCAAAAAGAAAAATCCGTGGTATCCCTCAAATTCTCAGAAACAACAGTATGCAACCTATAATGGGTGAAGAACAAACCAAGCAGAAACTTTACAGTATGGAGGGTGTAAAGCTCACTCCTTGAAGTATGTTATGCACATAGTTCACTATTAAAAATCAAACTTACATAGAATAAAATGAACATCAGTATGTATTCCATTTTGAAATATTCTGTATGTGTTACAATCTTTGATCAGCATCATTCAGAGATGTGTCTATGTCCTCCGTTTTCCCTGGTTAACGGGTATCACATTTGATAGCTGGTGATACTGTGACCCAAAAGAAATATGAAGCTTTTAAAAATTATTTATTAAAGGCTGTACCTCTGTGATTAATAAAGTATTGTGCTTACATGCTCACACTATCAACTTTTAAAGGCTGCTTTGTATTAATGTTGATTAGTATGAAACTTCAAATTAAACTTCAAGTTGTTTTCAGACAGAAAATTATGTAAGATCCTAAATTCTCTTGCTATGTCTTCTTGTTTGGAACTGAATGAAGCACAATAATTAATAAAACAAAAGGTCTTAATGTGTTTGATTAGAAAACTCACAAATTTAGTAAGAAAGTTCATGTAAAAAGATAGTTTTGATTGTACTCCTACCAAAGCAGCCTATTGCCTCAAGGTTATTTTAAATTAAATATGATATAATGACTCTGCTTTTTTTCCTGTTAGGATAAATAAGAGTATATTTATGGAGCATTTCAAAAAGGGCACATGGACAAAGAATACATACATAGTCTCTGAACTGACCAGAAGGAATGGAGATGTAATTGCTGATCAGTTTACACTTCAAAATAGAATCCATGCTGAGAGTCAGTGTATCACTCGCTTAAAACAAACTATCTCTGTGGATGAAGTCGTTTCATTGACTTGGTACATATCATGGACACCTTGCAATGTCTGTGCAGATGAAATAATAGCCTTTCTTCATCAATATCCCAATGTGACTCTACAGATACATGCAGCCAGGGTATACTACCATGAAAATCAACTTATGAGAGAAGGCCTGAGAAGGCTGAGAGATAATAATGTGGCCATAAGTATTATGGGATGGAGAGGTAATTTTATTTAGTTTCTTCTTTACATAAGTTAATGCACATTTTATTGTTCTCATGAAAATTAATTTTGTCTTTGCTATCACTGCCAATATTTTCAACTTTTCTAAGAACTACTCTTCATACACTTAAAAAGCCACCGTTTTTACTTCTTTTGTATTGAATAAACTGCATATGGACCATGAGATGCTTTTACTAGCTTACATTAAGCAATGATCACAGCAATTCTGTTAAAAAGAAGCACGGACACTACCTTCATAGCCCACAAGAAGATAACAACTCACAGTACTATCACTGCAACTGAATGGAGGTAAAAGCCCTCATTCCTCCTTTATGATATCTGAGCTATGTCATAGTATAGTGACCCAAGCAGCATTCTGAGAGAACTACAAAGAAAATGAGAAATAAAATCAGGCCATAATTGTTGTTCAGACAATGTCCATTTTGTGGTATAAAAACTGAAATGTAGCAAGAGACATATAGTGTGTGTTGTATACATTAGTAGCATTAATAACATCAGAAGCTGATGAAAATATACCACATTTTTTTCAAGTTTTGAGGTGAAGTTTTCCTTTAGGCATTGGAAATAAATGCTATTTCTGATTACAGAATAATTACACCATAAGGAATAACACTTTTCATATAGCAGGTATCTGAAAGAAGCACAAGTCATTAAGTAAATGGTTCTAAGGTAACGGCATGATTGTAAATTGAGTTCTGTACAAATTTAAAACTGCTTTGGATGTTTGATTGGGAAGAAGGCTTAATTTATGACTAACTGGAATGGTTTTAAAAACAAAACCCAGCTAAATATGTCAGCATCTCTACATTTATGTTTGTTTTGTTAGCAATAGACTTCATGATGAGAAGTACTTGTCTGCAAGAAAAATGAGCCGAAAGATCTTAAACCAAAATATAGAAGATCTTCGCTATACCATCGATACTAGCAGGCTTTCTTCTGAATTAAACAACAGCAAATCAGAACGTTTTTTACCTTATACATGCATGTCCATGCCACAAACAGGACAATAAGCAAATTTAACAAGCTACATATATAATCAGTACCGTGAGGTACTGGGAATGTCTGAAAATGCCAAGAAACTGCATCAGTAGAAAACACCCATATTTTAAGTCTGCCAAAGATGTAAGGGGTTAAGTCAGAGGCTCTTGTCTCATGATCTTCTATGTGCATTCAAAAATCTGACATAAAACTGGAAGTTATTATACATGACTGTCAGAGCAGATGACAGCAAACCCATGGATGTCCTATAAGTCATGTGACTCCTCCACATACAAATGTAATTTACAGTTTAGAAGGAATGTGGATAAAAAATACATTGTCTAATTGGGCTTAAGATCTCTAGACAGCTGAAGATGAATGGTAATTGTTAGTGGGAAATATATTACAAACATAGGCATTTTTGAATGGAATCACAAGAATGGATTCCTGTGACACCTGTGAAGGATGCTGTTTTTTAGATAACTTTCAGGTTACACAAATTTGTCTGGTTATTAATAATACAAAATAAAAGTCAAAGTCAAACTAAACTTTTTAGTCATTTAGAACTTCACACGTAGCATAAATTAAATTTTGTGCATCAACTCAACTCCAGAGATTGCAAAAGAAAGTGAAATAACACATACAAGTAGAGGAATAAACATAACTAACAAATACAATACTAGTCTCAATATACCATAGAAAGAGCAGAGACATTTACCAACATTCACGTATGAAAAGAATACCCTTCCCTGAGTTAAATTAACTACCCTATTTTAAGTAATACAAAACATAGTATAGATTTAAATGCCAAAGTTATTTGTCTAACTTGACTGAGTTAAATAATACTGACTATGGATTTAATAAATAAATATTGTACTTATTTGGAATATATGTAAGTATATATTGCACAAATAAATAAAAATTGACTTATTATGTGTCCAGATCCCTGAGACTAGTGCCCAGGTTCAGAAGTCTAATCACTGTAGGGTAGAAACTGTTACTGAATCTTGTAGTCCTGCAGTGGATGCTGCAATGTCTCCTGCCTAATGCCAGATGCCTTAACAGTCCATGCACAGGATGCATGTGGTCCTGTAATTTTTTGGTGTCCTTTAGGATGCTTCTTCCAGAATAAAGATGTATCGATGGAAGACTGGATCCTTTTACCTTCTCTGCAACCCCCATCACTCTTTGTAGTGCCTTCCTTTAACTTTGCAGCTTCCAAACCACACTGTGAAGTTGCAGGTGAGGATGCTCTCTATTGCACCTCTGCAGAAACTTAACTTTTTTCAGCCTTCTTAAAAAGTGGAGGCGTCTGTGTGTTTTTTTTTTTTTTTTTTTACAAAACTGGGACTTAATAATATATTTGGTATTAGTTTGCTAAAAGATTACAAAAAAGTTGCTGGAAGATGTTAGTTTCGCTGTTGCACTGTAATTTAATTAAATGCTTTTTTTTTATTCTGTATTACCAAACCTCAGTGGAATTTTATACCTGCTGCCACCTGCATAGTTTCTGGTTGCACAGCTTTAATGTGAGCTAAAATCACTGAAAATTCAGGTCGGAAACCTTCCTGTAAACAAACATACATATCGTAAGAATTATAAAAGTTGCAAAGAAAGTTAAAATTTAAAATAAAATATTTTGGCACATACACCTCTTTGCAACAAATTTAATATGTCTGCCAGTCAAAATGTTGATTTACATTGAATTTATAATTAGATGATTTAAATATTTTGTTAATGAAATTATAACAACAATTGTTAATATCTCCCTGACCAGAGCTGAAAGAGCCCAGCCTATCAATGTGACTTTTATTCATGCAAATCAGATGTTCAGTTTCCAGCAAAGCAATCTTACAGGTGTCACTCCATATTTCAGACACTCACATAACTATGATTTGTATGTGTATCTGCATATTTAATGGACAAATAAATCTAAATATCTGTCAAGCATTACTAGTTAGATACCTGCTATCAGCACCTAATTTTCTCAGCAAGGTTATTAATATAATTATTAACATTTGGTATATAGTCATAGTATTTTAGGAAAATAACTTGCATTTCCTCTGGTATAGACAGAGCTGTAGCTGCAAGTACAGTATCCTGTACTACCCCCTCCCCTCGTTTGACACCACTGTCAGCTTTTTAAGCTAAGGACCAAAAAAAGTCCTGTCCTATTTGGGAACCAAACAGAAAACAGGCCTTCAAAAGTGTATGCCAGAAAAAAGTTATTTTCTTTTTAAATTGTAGCAAACTGATTTACACCACAAACAGACCACTAAAGCATTTCAGTCCAGACCACAAATGCATTACCGACATTAATTTTCAAATTCCAGTAATTACTAAAAGACAGAGTGGCATTTGCTGATCTCACTCCATAACACTTTGCTCCCAGACTGGATACAACCTTTGCCCCATCTTAGCTATGTATCAGGGTTTTGAGTACCCCATTCAGCTCAAGAGCCATTATTGATATGTAAACAAATAAATAAATAAATAAAAATAAAATTCTAAGCTTGTTTCCTGCCTTTCCTGTAACTAGTCTCATCCAGATACAGATTTGCTGTATCCAGGACTGCTTGTAAGCTTCTAAGCCCCCAAGCCTTTCTGTGTTGGAACGAATCCTTCTAGCTTATCATTGGGAGTGGTAAGAACTAGGTAGCCTATCTACCTCAAGAGGAGTGGTTTCTGGCTCAGAAATTGTAGTTTGTTTGCCGTTTGGGCAGTTTTTCCATCTCTTTCAACTTTCTGATTTAAAAGCCCATATTTGCGCTTGATTTCTGCCTTTCCTGTAGCTAGTCTAGTCCAGATACAGTTTTGCTGTATCCAGGACTGTTTGCAAGCTTCTGAGACATGCCAAAGTCTGCTCTTCAATTTTTCTCTTAGATCTGACAGTTCTCTCCTCTCCTGCACTTTTACTAGCTTATTAGTCTAGCACTTTACCATACCCGACTTCTTGTAGCAACTATTGTAGCAAACAAAAGTTCTACCAGCACTAAACGTTCTACAAGTAAACAGCTCCAGTACTTATTATTAATGCCTACCACTCCTGGAATGTCTAAAGGTCAATTCCCTGTTGTTATTGTGTCTTCCGGCTTTCCCCGGTTAGGAGTCACCACAGCGGAACTCCGGTCCGCTAATGATTGGCAGTAGATTTTTACGTGCCCTGTGCTTTCTTTTATTAACCTGGTGAACTTGGGCATCCTGAGACAATGCAGCAACCACCTCATGTACACTGACAACCCTCTCCTCTTACCTCCCAACACTCAGACTTGTGAGAGATGCACTTATATAATCAAATTAAAAGCCACGAACTCTCCAGCCAAGACCAGAATAGCTAGTCTGTTGACGAAGGTCAGCACTTGCACCACACCACATGGAACACATAGCCCCCCAGAACACACACCAGCACTGCCTTCACATAAAAACACAAACCACACACCCACCTTTGCAGAGGGTCTGAATAAAAATCTATCCAAACAGCAGAGACCTCCAAAGCAGAAACGCACTCAACTACCGCAACACAACACTAATCATGAGACACATAACTGTCCTAAACAGTGTGCCACTCAAGCAAAGGCCCTAAGGCAAAACAGCATGCCCAGCACACTAGTCATAGGTGACTTGATAGTGAAGCACACTGATTTCTCACTGACTAGGTTGAATAAGGAAAAAGTAACAGTCAGCTGCCTCTCAGGTGCCAGGATCCACCACATAATGCATGCACTCAGGTCCCTCAACAACAGATACAAATATGACTCTGTCATTGTACCTGTGGGTGTGAATGACCTGAGATGTACCTCCCTGGACTACATGACAAGAGACATGGAGGAGCTCTCAGATTATGTAGCCCACGCGAGTATGACCCTAGCCCTGAGCAGCATCCTACCATCACCCAGAATGATACTACAGTACAAGCAGAAAATTATTGATTTCAACAATTGGCTAAGTTTCTGGTGTCATTCTAAAGGTATCATGTGTCTCTCTGCCTTGAATAACATTATTGCAGACCTCAATGCTTTCCCAGATATGGCCTGCAATTGTCACCCCTGGGCTTCTGGATACTGGCCAAGGCTCTTGCCACCCCTATAGTGCCTTTTTTAGGTGGTGTTCCAAAGTCCAAATTACCACCATAACAGCAAACAAATGCAATCTGAGGGTCATGCTGCTCAATGCTAGAAGTCTAAATCTCAAAATGTACTCGCTCAAAGTATTCCTTAAAATGGAGAACATCGACATTTGTGTTATAACAGAGACCTGGTTCAAGGCAGCAGAAAGCACCCCTGCACTACCAGGCTATAATTCATTCCATACCTCTTGGCCCCAGAACTTGGACAGAAGCTCAAAGGCGGTGGTGTTTCCATATTCATAAAGGATGCGCACACCTCCAGACTGGTATTCCAACATAATGCTTCAGAGATACTTTAGGTGCAGCTAACACTGGGTAAGACAGAGATTCAGGTTGTAGCCTGTTATAGGTCCCCAACCATATTACAAGACTCACACTCCATGTTTCTAAGCATCCTGGAGAATATTAGGGTCCAACCTAGCACTCTCATACTACGCAACGTCAACTACCCCTCCATAAACTGGGAAAATTACTCAGCTACCAGTACAATTGCCCAACATTTACTGGAATTCAATAATTCCAATGCCCTGGACCAGCTCGTTCTTAACCCTACTAGAGGTAGCAATATCCTTGACCTGGTCATTACTAACATAGGCAACCATTGCTCTACATCAATAGTCAACTCCTCCCTGGTTAGATACGACCACAAACTAATCACCTTGGAAATCCTCTCCTATTTGGTATCTACTTTACAGAAGTCCAGGCCAGCATGAAGGCACTATGGCTGACAAAGTTCACAGATGATTACAAGTTGGGAGCCATTATTAACTCCCCAAGTGATGCTGACATCCTACAGAAAGGCGTCACTGAGACCAACGACTGGTGTCAGAACCATAGCCTTAAGCTCAATGCCAAAAAAAGTGTTGTTGTCCCCATTGGGAAAAATCCAGTTCCCATGAATTATAACATTGATAGTAGTCCACTGAACACAGAAGACATTATAAGAGATCTGGAAACACAGGTTTACAGCAACCTCTCTTTTGACCACCACATTGTCACTGTGGTCAGAAAGCCCTCCTATGTGGCACATCTCATTACTAAAGGTTTTGCATCCAGGAAGAAAGAGGTCATTGTCTCCCTCTAATCTTGTCTCATTCGGCCAATCATTAAGTACAATGCCCCATTTGGCATGTACCTCACTAGCCACCTGCAACAACTGTAGAGGTGGCAAAAGTACCTCACAAAGAGAATACTAGGCCTTAAGCACTTGTCCTATATGGACAGACTAAAAAAACTCCAACTATTCTCTGTCTTATATCGCCTACTTAGAGGTGATCTCTGCTTGACTTACAAAGCCATGTCTGACCCATCTCTGTTAGAAATGCTACATCTAAAGAAATCCCAATCTCTCCACAACACAGTCTCCAGAGACGTCAACCTTATTACCACAATCAACACAATGTGCTGGAGGGGCAGATTCATAACCGAGAGACTGCCCGTGCTATGGAATCAACTTCCTTTATATGTCAAACAGAGCACCTCACTGGCCCTCTTCAACAGAAATCTTGATGAGTGGATGGGACATAGAAAATTCACCCCAGGGATCACTCCAGTTGTTCTACTCAACAGAGGCACAAGGAACTAAGGTCAGGTGGCATGATGCCAGGGTAATCCTATGGGCTAGGCTGGCAATGGCTCCAGGGCCATTAGCTTAGTACACACCTATGAACCTATGCTGACTGGGAATATTAAATGCTGCACTGAGGTGATTCTAAGTGCATATTGTCTGAGCTATTTAAAGAAAAGAATATTAATGCAGACATGCTTATTTTATTGCTAATCAAGTATAAATAACTTGAAAGTGGTGGTAGAAAGACAGCAAATATTAGTATCAACTTGTGTAGCATTAAGTAAGTTTTTATTTGATACCATGAACTACATATGAACTGCTGCTGGGTTATTACCAGAAATATTAATAGGACACAATATTATTTTGCATGAAAAAGTGATACGTTTTCACTTAATGACCACTACATTTGAGTGAGCAGCCATTTCTGACCTGTGTTAACCTGTAAAATCTAGTTACACAATGCTAGAAAATGAACATTGTCTGACATATTTGCATGAACATGCTTGTGGATATTCGCGTATTTCATTGCTGAAGAAATAGAAATATCTGGAAATGGTAGCAGTCAGGCATCAATTATCACTGAGACTTTTCCAACATTATGGAGTATTTCAATTGATAGCATAAAGTACCAGCATCTCAGTCTCAGTCAAGCAAACTAAGACTGAACACGCAAACTTAAATTGCCCAATGTGCAGGTGAGTTGTGCCAGCACTGATGCACTTTTGGGAGGAATTTCCCCCCTTCTTTAAGTTGACACAATTGTAGAGTTGGTATATATACATTTAGAGGGTGTGGGGGGTGGGGGCTTGTCCCCTGCAAAAACACATAAAAAGTGTTATTCCTGTTTTCTTTTTTTTTTTTTTTTTTTGTTTTGTTTTTGTTTTTTCTTTTGGTGAATGCAATTTGGGGATTTCAGTCCTAAGTACTTTCATTTTCATCCAGTCATATTGAAAGCCAAATATTACTACAGAAATGAAGTAACACTTTCTCAATTACCTGAAAACCCTATTTGGGTCAGAAGCTATTCCTGCCCAGGGTGCAGGATTGAACTATGAAATACTGTCCCACAGTGTTACTAACTGGACAGTGTCTGACATATTTGCATAAATATGATAGTTATTTACATTTGTATATTCCTAAAGAAGTACAAATACTTGCAGAGAGATGGTACTTAGAGATGGTATTAACTTGATACAAAATGTACCATATCAACTCCTTTTTAATCAAGTTATTAGCAGACATATTAATATATCATTTGTTTATAACATGACATGAAAATAAATCATACTTTATCAATTACCAGCAGATATTCTTGGCCTTTGAAATGGCGTTCTAAAAATCTATGCAAGTGGATCGTGCCTGCAATACTTGCATAAATATTTATTTTATAATTTTTATTTATTTTGTTTTGCATTTGTTAACCAGGAGAGTCCAACTGGATATATGTCCATTTTCAGTGGATGCCCGGGGAGAAAAGCTCCAGAGCAGTTTAATTATTAACATATAAGATAGCTAGTTTAACAAAAAGCACTTTTGCCAGCATTCACAGGATACATTTTTATACACCTTATAGAAGTATGAAACAGCAAGTATAACAAGAAGGCAGAATTGATAACTTACACAAGACATTTTTACACCTAAGAGACAATATATGCACAATTGGCTTACTTGTCAATGGTGAGAGTTTACATTTACCCATGTAGACAATAAAAAAACAGTAGATACGCTGTTACTCTCGTTGCTGAAAACAGAGAACAATGAGTTACTATCCAGGGGTGGTACAGGTGCATAATCTGTGATTCTGGAAGTGTGTTTTAAGTATTTTTTTTAAATTGGGTTGAGGAGTTATTACTTATTATGTGGGCTGGAAGGTAGTTCCAGATTTTAGAGATATAGTGGCTATAAACGGATCTCTCTGCCTCATTGTTGAATTTGGTTACCTTAAGGAGGTGTTGGGTACTTGATCTTAAGGATCTGGTGGTGGTGTAGGGTTGAAGTAGTTGTTGCAGGGCAGGGGTGTTGCTTGGATGATGTAGTACTTTGTGTGCAAGTGATAGTTGATTGACTTGAAGTGTCAGTGGGAGTTCTAACCAGTTGAGTTTTTTGAGGCTTTCACAGTGGCGGGTTCTAGAAGGTGAACCTGTGATGAATTTGGCTATTTTATTGTAATAGCTGACAAGTTCATTTAGATCTGTTTTTTGGAGATTGGCAAGCATGGGGGAGTTGTAAAGTAGGGTGGATAAGAGGTGGGTCCTAGCTATGGTAATCTTGGAGTGGCTAGAGAGAAACTGTTTGCTGCGAGAGAGTAGACCCATTTTTGTGAACCTTTTTATGGTCTGGGAGATGTGAATGGGAAATTTAAGGTGATTGTCAATTTCCAGGCCTAGTAGTTTGGCATGAATGCTGGTTATGATGGTGGTGTTGTTGTGTGAGGAGATTGCAAAGTTACATGACGGGGGTGGAGATCTGTGAGGTCTGAAGAGGAGTAGTTTAGTTCTGGCTGGGTTTAGAATGAGGTTCTGGTTTGTGATCTATGTTTTGGCCAGGGAAAAGCATTCTTGTGTTTGGGAGAGGAAGTGGTCTAGGGAGTTGGCTGTACAGATTATGCTGGTATCATTTGCATATGGGACTATTGATGGTTTGAGAAAGGTGGATGGTAGTTGATTAGTAAATAGGGTGAAGAGTAGAGGACCCAGGATGGAACTGTGGGGTACCCCTAGAGAGACAGGCAGTAAGGGAGAGAGCTGATTTTGCCACTTTACAGCTTGTTGCCTACCATCTAGATAGCTCTTAAACCAAGAAATAGAGATACTGAAATATGTCTATACATATTGCATATTTTATTGAAAAAGAAAACCTGACTGATCAGAAAACCTTCAGGAGATGGCATTATATTGTTTATCTTCTGGACTATTTACAGAAATGAAAGGTACAAACAAATAATAATGAATAAACATCACTGTTACAGACTTATGGACAGTGGTAAATAACAGTTTACACTTTTACCCCTGTGAATGTTCCATTCCAAAGTCATAAACCACAAGTCTGTAGCTCATCTAATTCTAAAGGGTATAAGAATATAGCAATAACCCACGCCTGGGTGTGGGTAATGCTAAATTTACCCACGGTTGGCGTGGTTTGGTCCCGAGGGACCAAACAAAGCCAACCGTGGGTAAATTTAGCATTACCCACACCCAGAAGTGGGTTATTGCTATTATACCATGACATTATTTAAGAAAAGAAACTATTACTTTTCTTAAATAATGGCATAGTATAATGCCTGTTTACTGCCCTTCCGCAGATGTCTGGCATCCGCGGCAGTTCTGATGTACACCAGAGCTGTGGGCAAAAGCAACGGAGAACGCAAGATCTCCGTCGCTTTTTTTTAGTGTTTCTCTATGTTAAATGAGTTTAACATAGCGAGACAGTTTTAAAATAAGCAACGGAGATCTCCGTTGCTTATTTTAAAACTGTCTCGCTATGTTAAACTCATTTAACATAGCGAAACACTAAAAAAAGCAACGGAGATCTTGCTTTCTCCGTTTTTAAACTGTCTCGCTATGTTAAATGGGTTTAACATAGCGAGACAGCTTTAAAATAAGCAACGGAGATCTCCGTTGCTTATTTTAAAACTGTCTCGCTATGTTAAACTCATTTAACATAGCGAGACAGTGTTTTTAAAAAACGAGTTATACTAAGGGAAAAAAGTCCGGGCGACCGGACCTTTTTCCATTAATATAACTCGATTTACAACGGGCACGCTGGCCAATCAGTGTGCACGTTTTGGGGGGGTCATGGTATAATATTTCATATCTTACTGTTGTGACTGATTAATGTGCACAACCTGAACTGGTACAACAGTTCCTTAAAGGCTTACAAGGCTAACCACAATGCTGAAATCTGAGGAATAAAAAAGGCTGCAGAATTTGTAGATGAGCATTGCCTAAACTTTCTCTTTCTCTCTCTCTCTCTCTATATATATAAATATATATATATATATATATATATATATATATATATATATATAGATAGATTGATAGATATAGACACCATCTCTCTCTCTATATGTGTGTGTGTGTGTGTGTGTGTGTGTGTGTGTGTATATATATATATATATATATATATATATATATATATATATATATATATATATATATATATATATATATATATATATATATAATATATATATATATATATATATATAAATATATATAGAGAGAGAGACATATAGATATATAGCTATACATAGTTATATATAGATATATATTTACTTACACATAATGAAATGCTCAGATGTTTACATAATTAACATTGACATAAAATGATTGAAAATTAAACACAGACATACCTTTGTGCATGCTGTTTGGAAAAAAAATGGAATATGCAAGTTCTAAACTGTTTTTCCCTCCATGTGGGGAGCTGTCCACCTAATTCCCCTGTAGATTATTTATTCTAACTTTGAGCTCACACAGTCACTACAGAAAGGGCATATTCTCCATCGCTTAGGATTGTGCAGTCTTGCACAAGTGTCAATCATCCTTTTTTAAAACCAAAGTGTGTCACAGTTTCACTTGATCAATGTTTGGCTAAAGTAAGTAAACCCATACATATAGACGCAAACACATACACACACACACACACACACACACACACACACACACACACACACATATATATATATATATATGTGTGTGTGTGTGTGTGTGTGTGTGTGTGTGTGTTTTATGATGAGAAGGTTATAACAACTGATGTGCCTCAAGGTTTGTTTCTATGTCCAGTATTGCTTTTTATTTTTATGGCTAGTTTTCCTGACATTATTAATGGTTGGATGTGGGTCGGCTGTGCTGGTAAAGTGGTTAGTGTTGTCACCTCACAGCAGGAGGTTTTCCAGTTCATTTCTTGATTGGAGCACCTTCTGTGCAGTGTCTGCATGTCCTCCCTGTGGTTGAATGAGTTTTAAAAGACAAGCAGTAGGTGATTGTGTGTGTGTGTGTGTGTGTGTGTGTGTGTGTGTGTGTGTGTGTGTGTGTGTGTGTGTGTGTGTGTGTGTGTGTGTGTGTGTGTGTCTGTTTGTGCCTTCTGTGAAGGCTGGGAGCTGGGATGGCAACTCGACACTGTAAACACCCTACTGGCAATCAACCTGCGGACCAATGATCAACTGTGGTGGCCCCTAATGTGAGAAGCCAAAAGACAGTACCCATGGTTCTCATAAATGACACACGAGCTCACTCTACCACCTGTTTCTGTATGGTAGGACAGCCATTGGTTACCTTTTTGTTAAATGCAAACTTTTGGTAGTCATAATAATTTCTGTAGGTATAGACAAGATAATGAATTATGAAGTATTATAAAATGACTGGCCATTAACATTCAAAAACTTGCAGGCTGATTGTGCAGCCCATACAACATGCCTGTTATAAAATCCAGCATATATCAATAGAAAAAAGTCTGATTGTCCACACTTTCTTCTATTAATATATGATACAGATTTTCAGTTTTATTGAGCTAAGTTGTCGAGAAGTACAAAATTTGCAATCATGATAGATTAGAGGTATGAGAGAGACAGGGCTGAAATTCAAAGAAAACCAGGCATGTTTTGTTAGTTTTGCATAACGTACCTGATTTTCCTTGTATTTCTGCCCTGTCTGTGTCATTCCGCTAAACTGTCTGGATTGCACACTTTTTTTTGTTATAAAAAAAAACACAAATAAAGAAGCACGGGAGAAATTCCTTTCTCCATTGCTTCCTTTCCAAAGCACATCTGTACTGTGTAAGTATGGGAATGTAAGTCCATATGCATGTGCAGGACATCAAGAAAGCCCCAAGATACAGAAAGAAAATGGAAGAACACCGTGGCACCATTATGCAAGAACATTATTTAAGAAAAGTATATTGTTTCTTAAATAATGTAATTGTATAGTAGCAATAACCAGTGGCTGGATGTAGGTAATGATGATTTACCCACAGTTGCCTTTGTTTGGTCAGCAAACCACACCTGTCATGGGTAAATCCAGCATTACCTACACCCTGCCATGGGTTATTGCTATATTAATCCCCACCCTATTTGTCATCATGTCTCCTCCTCTTGATTGTTTTGCAGGTGATGCTGGCTACACACTGGACACCTGGCTAATGACAGCATTCAGTTACTGTGTAACAGTTGCTGATAAGTGCTTCAGCACCATCATGTCCCAGACATGGACTGTTGTTGAATAAGGGTTTGACCTGTTCATAACACATTTCCATTGCATGAATGTGTCTGTGGTTGCCCTTCAGTATGACCCTATTACTGCATGCATGATCTTTACCATATGTTGCACTCTGCACAACACGATCATGCATTGGACTGATGCATAACTGCCCTAGGATGGTAATGCAGCTCCTGCTAATGTTTTGCTCACCAATGATGATAGAGATGATAACCATTCAGCAGCTGTAGCACTGGAACCTATGTCGCAGGCTTGTGCATGTTATAAGACTGCACATGCAAAATACCTGTGTCTGGTTCACACCTATGGACAATACATTCTCTTAGTGATAGTGAATCAAGAAAAATTCCATAGAGAAAACTTGGTGCATGTAGTGTTACTTTTGGTTGATATTGTGTGGTGCATATCAACTGACATTGTACATCGAACATTTATTTTTTTTTTCAGAAATTGAAACTTCTTTGATATCTGTCTGTCCATCAGGTCATATTTATATCACAGGCAAGGTTTAAGACTTTAGAACGGGGAACTTTGTTGCCATTTGGTTTGTGGATATACAGGAGTACCATCAGAGTGTGGTCAAACAATGCATTGTATCCAGGCATAGATCTCCTATCATCAGTCTATAGAAGACATAATTCAGAGATAGAGCCTTGAGGCAATCTGCAGAGGATATGTTACTTACACCCTGTGTTCTTTTAGAGAGGAACTTGTGTGGACATTCCAATTGTTGGATGTGCCTGGTTAGGTACATACCAAAGGGGGCAGTGGACTCAATGATAGTTCTGATGAATGCTGAATACATGGGAACAATGACTTCCTTGGTCCTGGATGCTATACCTTTGAAGAATATGAACTGTCATCCTTCAGCACAAAGTTGGGCAGTCCAATGGAAACTACAGATGCAAAAGTCTCACTAGTGTCATCTGGAAAGCCATAGAAAGAATTATCAAGGAAATGATCAATAGTGATATAGGGAACTCCAGACACTGGACTCAACTCAGTTTGGTTTTGTTAAGGGAAGGTCATACCTACTGAACTTAGTGGACTTTTTGAGAAGGTAATCAAAGCAAAGGATGAGGCCAAAAGAGTTCATAAAGCCTACCTTGAGTTGAACAACGCAGGTGACCAATAACTCTCTCAGATATTTTTGACAAACTCAAGATGTTAGGTATAAACACTTAAATCTCCTATTGAAAAGTCAGAAGATTAACAGAAAGGGCCCAGGAAATTAGAATGTATCATTATTGTCATGTTATAAATTTGTAACAGTAGATTTTCTCAGAGAGCAGTCATAGGGCCACTTCTCTGAGGTCATGGCCAATGTAAAGGGGTTCTGATTGGCCAAATATGCCGATGACTGCAAATTAGGAGCAGTCATAGAATCCCCACGGATACATATGTTCTCTAATAAGGACTAACAACAGACAAATGACTGGTGTCAGAGCCACTAATGCCATGAAATGCATAGCAGTATCCTTTGGGAAGGCAGTCATCCTTCGTAACTACCATTTCAACAATATACCCCTAACACTTGAACCAGTAGTCAGGGACTTGGGGGCAAACATAGACAATAATCTAGCCTTTGGCCATCACATGTCTATGCTAGCAAGGAAATCATTCTATGTTATTCAACTTACCAACAAGGGTGTGGCATCTAGCTTCAAAGAGGTCATTGTTAGACTGTATGTGGTACTCATCAGGTCTGTTATTGAGTACAATGTTCCCTTTGACTAGTAACAAACTAGGCACATTCAAAAAATGGAATGTCCACAGTGGTTGCTCACTAAAATAATAAAAGGCATAAATAGTGTATCCTATGTAGACCCCTCAAAGCCTTATCCTTATATTTTGTCTCATACAAGCTGCTGAGGGGAGATCTATCCTTGTCATGCAAAGCATCTTTGGACCAAAGGGATCATCATATCCCACTGTGATAGACCTCCTGCATATCCATAAAACAAACATCACTAGATTTATCCATTCTAAAGATTTAAACCTTACCTATGATATAAACAAGATCTGTTGGAGAGACAGGTGTGCATCCCAAAGATTACCCCTTCTCTGGAACAGGTTCCCCAACCATGTGAAACAGAGTTCCTTTCTATCCCAATCCAAGTTTAACTTGGATAACTGGATGTGGAAGTTCAAATTCACCCCCGGTTTGTCACTTAGACAACTGGATGGGGAACTTGAAATTCACCTCCATTTTTGTCACCTATGTTTCTAATCGACACAGGTAGCCGGTACATTTGAAAATGTTTCATCTCCAAAGGCCCTGCTTACTCTTCTCAAAGGCACCATAACTTGTTAGAGATGTGGGGTGCACAGATAGGTTAGAAAGGCCCCAGTGTTCATTACCTAGTACTCACCTATGAAACTATGAAACTATGAATAATCAGGCATAAAGATTCTAAGTCTTGGACAGTGTGTAAATATTAACAAGGACCCCATTAACTTTGAAATATGATGGAATAAATGTACACAAACTGTCATGTACGTTCTGAAATAACATAAATATATAACTGTATTGATGATTATTATTTCTTCACTCATTGCCATCCACCACTTTTTTCATAAATAAATCAACAGTGTCATGCAGGAAATATCAAATTTTTGAAACAAAAACAGAGGCATCCATAAAGTTACATGAACTGAATATTTTCTGTCTGATAATGCCTTATAATATTTTATGACACCTCATAAATCATTTGTGCTCTTAGTGATAATTTGTAACATGACAATGACAGTAAAAATTGCCTAATACAGAACTGTAAACTACCCATCTAAATATACTTATAGAACTGTGTCACTGATAATAATCCTTCTCATAAAGCATTAACATAATATATTTTTATATGTCTCTATAATGAGTTCATACCACACTCTTCTCTCTTCCATTTTTTCTTCCCCACCTCCATCCAAAGCAATCTTAACTTGTGATAATGATATGATCTTTCAACATCTTTCTGTTTCTATTTTTTGGAAAATGTTTCCTGCATTAATTTAGCATATTTGCATTAAAATATATCAACTGTTGAACCATTCACCTTGGTCATAAAGTCTGTCATACAAAATGAACATATAAATTCTGAAATAATTTCAGTCTATACCTTTCTGTAGCCTTAAACTGTAGCAAAAAAAAAAAAAAGAAACCTAACAAGAAATCTTACTTTGCATCTTTCTGGAAGGAGATAAAGCCTTCTAAAATAGTTTAAATATTCACTACAACACTTAAATATATTTCTCCAAAGGACAGTTTGAAGAACTTTCAGTAAATATACATATATTTATACACAGTGGATATAAAAAGTGTACACACCCCTGTTAAAATGCTAGGTTTTTGTGATATAAAAAATTAGACCACAATAAATTGTTTCAAAACTTTTCCCACCTTTAATGTAACTTATAGCCTGTACAATTCAATTGAAAACAAATAAATATGTGAGGGGAAAAATATAAAAAATCCAAAACTTACAATAAGCTATTTGCATAAGTGTGCACACCCTTAAACTAATACTTTGTTGAAGCATCTTTAGATTTAATTACAGCATTCAGTCTTCTTGGGTACACACCTGCCATCAATTAAAGAGACTCTGATTAACCCCAAATAAAGTTCAGCTGTCCTAGTAGGATTTTCTTGACATTTACTCAATTGCCTGCTACAGCAAAAGCCATGGTTCCACAGAGAGCTTACAAAGCATCAAAGGGATCTCATTGTTGCGAGGTATCAGTCAGGAGAAGGGTACAAAAAATATTCTACAGCATTGGATATGCCATGGAACACAGTGAAGACAGTCATCAACAAGTGGAGAAAATATGGGCTAACAGTGACATCGCAAAGAACTGGACATCCCTCTAAAATTGATGAAAAGATGAGGCGAAATCTGGTCAGGGAGGCTGCCAAGAGACCTACAGCAACACTGAAGGAGCTGCAGGAATTTCTGGCAAGTACTGGTTGTGTACTACATGTGACAACAATCTCCCGTATTATTCATATGCCTATACTATGGGGTAGGGTTGCAAGAGGGAAGCCATTTCTTACACAGAAAAACATCCAGGCCCAGCTAAAATTTGAAAAACAATACATCAAGTCTCCCAAAGGCATGTGAAAAAATGTTTTATGGTCTGATGAGACCAAGATTGAACTTTTTGGCCACAATTCCAAAAGGTACGTTCTGTGCAAAAACAACACTTTGCATCAGCCAAAGAACATCATCCTCACAGTGAAGCATTGTGATCACAGTATCATGCTTTAGGGTTGCTTTTCTTCAGCTGGAACTGGGGCTTTAGTCAAGGTGTAGGGAATTATGAACAGTTCCAAATACCAGTCACATCTGGCCCAAAACCTTCGGGCGTCTACTAAAAAGCTGAAGATGAAGAGGAATTTCACCTTTCAACACGATAATGACCACAAGCATACATCCAAATCAGCAAATGAATGGCTTCACCAGAAGAAAATTAAAGTATTAGAATGGCCCAGCCAGAGTCCAAACCTAAATCCAATAGAAAATCTGTGGGTTGAAATGAAGAGGGCTGTGCACAAGAGATGCCCTCGCAATCTGACAGATTTGGAGCGCTTTTGCAAGGAAGAGTGGGCAAATATTGTGAAGTCAAGATGTGCCATGCTGATAGACTCCTACCCAAGAATAGTGAATTCTGTAATTAAATCAAAAGGTGCTTCAACAAAGTATAGTTTAAGGGCATGCACACACATGCAACCAGCATATTGTACGTTTTTTATTTTTTATATGTTTCCTCTAACAGATTTGTTTATTTTTCATTTGAATTGTACAGGTTATAGGTCACGTTAAAGGTAGGAAAAATTTTGAAATGATTTATTGTGGTCTAATTTTTTTATATCACAAAAATCTGGCATTTAACAGGGGTGTATACACTTTTTATATCCACTGTATATCCATTAGCATCTACTTCCACTCCCTACACAATTTCTCTCTACTACAAAATGTAATATTAATAAATTCATACAACATCCCTATTTCTTCAATAAATCCCATCTTTCTAAACTCCTTACCTTCTGTATACTGTATAAAAGGCTCAGAAAGCTCCAGCCATTCTCCTTTTAAATATCCTTAAGCTTTATCACTAAAACCTAAACACTCACAGTTGCTCACACAGTTAATCTGTCCCCTCACCTAACCATTACTCTAACCTTAACCCACATTTTTTATTTTATTTATTTTACATTTGTTGACCAGGATAGTCCGACTGGATGCATGTCCATTTTCAGCGGAGGCCCGGGGAGAAAAGCTCCAAGGGTAAGCAGATACAACATTACATAATACCGCATTATATATTACAAACATACTATTTACAGAGATTACATAAGTAAGCAAGTTAAACAAGTTCCACAGGTTACAGTTAGTCCTGAGCACAAGTCAGGATTAAATTAAATTACACAATAAACTGGTTAACAGATTTTTACACATTCGAGTTAGCCAGGCTTGATACATTGACATAGCCAGTTAAGTGACACATGCATTCACAAACACAGGTGTGTGCACGCTCACATGCACAGATACACAGACACACACCACATATACATCCCACTTATACACACACACACACACACACACACACACACACACACACACACACACACACACACACATACCACATATACATCCCACTTACACACACACACACACACACACACACACACACACACACACCTACTAACACCTACCTGTTTTGATGAAACAAACATCTAACAAAATGTCAGTTCAATAAGCCAGACTTTTGACAAACCACACTGCACTTCCAATTGGTGACCAAAACAACAGTCAAACAAAGACATAACACTCGGTTTTGCTAATATATAATGGCTACTAATTAGGAAATGTTGTCATATACCTTGCTTACATTGCAAGCTATAATTATGGCCCCAAAATTTTCATTTATAAGCTTTCTAAATGGAATAATCAGCACAAAAATAGGTCACTAATAGTCTTTATATTACCTAACCTTTACAACTCCAGCTGAATTTTTGTAATAAAATTGAATTGTGCTATTATAGCTAATAATTTATTGTCAGAACTTAATAATGTGATCTGTCTCTATTTCTAAGGATTTTCTGTCACCTTCTGCCAAACAAATTTAACCATACCATCCACAAAGTTCCTCTCAAACTTTGCCTTTCATGAAACACTTACATAGTCTTCTAATTTATAATAAAATATTCAAAAACTATACCTACTGTTCCCATTGTTACATGCTTAATGCTTTTCAAAACCTCTTCTACTGACATGTACATATGTTTATTTTCCAAAAATCCAAAAAGTAAGCCTCCTTCTATCTTTTTTTTAACATTCCTGTGAAATCCGTAAGGTCTATTATTTCAAGAATATCATTTTCTAGCATTCGTTCCACTTCTCCTTTTATAGTCTTCGCCGATCATCAAATATGTAATCTATCCTATCACTACTCTTCTTTGCATATTTTTGCACTGCTGGAGACACACTTGTCCCTCCTCTTTAACTTTGATCCTGTCCATGCTTATATACACTTATGGGGTTAACATAACGGTTAAGGTCTTTACCTCAAAATGATAGTTCATAGTTTCATAGGTTCATAGGTAGGTACTAGGCTATTGGCACTAGGGCCTATACAAGCCTAGCCAAAAAGGTACCCTGGCTTTCGCCACCCAATAAAATTATTTTCCTGTGCCCCTGTCAAGCAGAACCACAGAAGTGATCCCCTGGGTGAATTTCCTATTACCCATCCAATCATCAAGACTTTTCTTGAAGAGTGCTAATGAGGAGCTCTGTTTGACATAAATAGGTAGTCTGTTCCAGAGTATGGGAAGTCTCTGGGACAGGAATCTCTCTCTCCAGTATGTTCTGTTTATTGTGGTGACAAGG
>NC_056729.1:1925177755-1925340255 GCF_019279795.1 Protopterus annectens | reverse complement strand
TGTTTACAGATGCAGGTTGTGGGACACATTCTGAGCTACTTCTGCAAACGTGGAACACATCTTGGCAATGCACAGTAATGAATTTCATACTAGTATCAGTGAGCTGTGTATATTACTGGTAGAACAGAATCACTGTCAGCATTTGTCAAGAAAGTACCTTGGATACCTTCAAATCAAAAACTAACAGAATATCTCATGAATAAAAATAAACTCACTTGCTACCAAGACAATAACAGGAAAATGTAAATATAAAAATACCAGATTACTGATAATAATGTTTAACATAATCTTCTAATTTAATTATTGTTTCTATGTTTTAATTCTTATGCTATTTTTCTATGCTCTAATTTTATGTTCATCCTAAAATGCTAAACTACATATAATGCACAAAATATTGATAATGTGTTACTTTTAGCATAGTGAGTATGTATCATTCACACATCTACAGTGAATAATGTGCAATATGCTAACTTAACATGCTTGATGGCTTCACACGTGTCTTTGTCATTGGGTTTAATAGTTGTCTATGTCGTAGTCTATCAGTTATATAAGGATGTATACCATGACCTTGCAGTTGATCATGTCAGACTTATACAGATTAAACTTATTAGGGTCAGTGGTAGGGATGCGGTTGCAAAGTGGCACCACCAGGGACATTCTCTAAGACTCAGAGACATATCCAGTAATGAGACATAGGTTGAAGAGGTTTAATGACCTAAAGCTAAACTATGCACTGTACTCAGTAGAAGGCATCAAGCATACTTTTGAACAGAGTGATCCATACAGTTTGATTTTAGAAGGGACTCTCTAAGGAGGTTGTCTGGAGAACAGAGCCTTGCGTAAGTGAAGTTAGAGCTGAATTAGTTACCATGGATGCTGACAATGGCTTCAGGATGAAAGTAGATAGTACCATTTTGAATTCTCTCAGAGCAGCTCTGCAGTTGTATCTAATGTTCTTAATATAGTCAAACAGACCTTATGAATTAGCTTTTGGGTTTAGCAGCTAGCAATTTGGCCGTAATGACTCTAGTTGACTTCTCTGCTTATCAGTAGACTTGTTTTGCTCTGTTTTTCATTAATTGAAATTTGCACTAATCTAACATCTCACTATCTTTTCGTTTTTTTCATTTTGTAAATTTACATCACTCTGATTTGTTGCATTTGATGCTGGATTTAATTTTGTATTTACATTTTGTCTTGCTTTCAATTTTGCTCAGTAATCATGCCCCAATATCCCTCCTGTCAGTTATAGAACCTTTCATGCATTCACTCATTTGTTAATGTGAGCACCATGCATATCAAGTGCTCATAATTCCCCACCCAGATGTCTGTCTCTCTGTTGCTCTTTATCAACATTACTTTACAGTAGTAACCATACAGTGCTTTATATCTAAGTTAGATCAACATTTTATAGAAACATTATTGTTTTTCTGAAACACTTTCACTTATATATTTCTTCTGTGAAAATAGTCTTTTTGTCATGGATTTTGCCCTGTAGTGTGTATCCAAAGCAGTTGTCTCTCTTCACGCTAAATGTATTGCAAATAACTGGAATACCCATCTTCAAAGCAAAAGGTCCATAAACAACCTCTATCAATTCAAAAAAAAATCTCTCAAAATTCATCTATATGAATCTTGGCTTTGCACATGTAATACTACTAGTTAGTCTCTAACACGTCCACAGTCAGTTTTATCCGTGATGTGAATTTTAACTCTATCTTAATTTGTTGAGATATTACTAATCCTCTATAAATAAGATTTCCTTCTTACCTAATTTCTTTTTTACACCACTGAAGTATTGTTAACTATGCTCCTATGTTAAGTGAATCTAGTTACTAGCTTTCTATGTAATATTTTTCTTTAATACACTTTAACTACTGTATTTATGTCATATTACTAGATGATTATTGTTTTACTGTTACTATTACTGTTTTATTTTTATTGTTATTCTGTTACAATTTATATATTAAGCATTGACTGGCGCATTTCTCCCCAGGCCTCCAAGAAAAATTGGCTCTGTCCCACTTGAACCATCCCAGTAAACAAATATAAAATAAACTAGCAAATAGGTAACTAGATAGACAGATAGATAAACGCGGTGGTGGTGCTGCAGTAGCGTTGTCGCCTCACAGTAAGACATTACCCCGTTCGATTCTCAACTAAAGCTTCTTCTGTGTGGAGACATGTGTGAATGGGCATACCTTCGTTGAAGGCTGTGCGTCAGGGCCGGCAACTCGGCACGTAAAAATCTACTGCCAATCATTAGCGGACCGGAGTTCCGCTGTGGTGACCCCTAACCGGGAAAAGCTGAAAGAAACAACAACATAGACAAATAGGCAGACAGGGTAAGGAAAATTAATTCATAAAAAGCAATGACCTCATTTTGCCCCTTTACCATTAATGACACTTATTTTGATTTGGCTCACATTACTGTCTGTTTAATGGTAATTTAAGCCATTAATTCTAATTCTTTCCTCTCTCTGTCAAGTTTTCCTTTTATCTTACACTCCATACCTTTTTATTTTCATATTGTTCAGTAACTTAAACATAATGAAATGCTGACTTGTTTTTATTGCTACTGTTGTTCCATCTGTCCTCTTTATAAAGATTATGATGGTTTCCAACCCACAAACTATTTTTAGTTGGGAGGGTGGCCTAATGGTTAAGGTGTTTGCCTAACAAACACAAGGTGCAGGGTTTGAATCGCACAAGGGATAATTGGCTAGGCTTAAAATGGCTCGCAAGAGCAGTTAGCTTAGTACTAATCTATGAACCTATGAACCTATGAACAACCTAGAAGACTAGTCTCACACATAGATAGAGGCAGAAAATCTTACCTGCATGAGCCTGTATTCCTCCCTATAGGTAATCAGTTCTGAGTGAAGTCAAAATCCAGTTATATGTGATCAGTCCTGTGGCATACAGGGATACAACTCTAACTCTGACTTTGATGAGTGGACCATGCACTGCAGTAGCCAACCTGGAATGGTGGAAGTGATTGGCTGTTGCCAGCTCACTCATCTTGAGGAAATATAATGTTCCTTCCACTATGTCTGGGACTTGCACATGGGTCTGCCATTCTGAGTGAATACTAGATGGGATGTGAATAATTGTGCACATATGCTGGGTGGAGAAGGCATAGCTGTGCCATTGTAATCTGAAAGTCCACATCAGGCAACGGGGTTGGTCTTAAGCCACTTAGGGTGATAGTTTCTTCATATTTATGTATTTACTTATTTGTGTTTGCTGACCAGGAAAGTCTGACTGGACAGAGTCCATTTTCATTGAAGGCCCGGGAAGAAAAAGCTCCACCACAGCACATTTATATTAACAAGAGAATTTCAGAGAGTTGTCATAAAAACAACAGTTACAGATTTCATGAAACAACAAACATAATTACAAGACAGGTACAGTCAAGTATTTACGTCCACTATATTTCAGCAGAAGAAAAATGGATTGATACTGCAGAAGAGAAAACATTGTTGTAAAGAAGTTTAGTGTTCTTACATTTCAGTGAAGAAAGGTTTGCAAGAAGTCCAAGATACATAATGGAGTAAGTTATAAAAGTATGTAGGAAAGGAGATTTTTGTATTGCATAGGTTTAGAAAAAGTCCAGGAGATATAATGAAGTAAGTTATAAAATTATGTTGATATGAATTCTCCTCTCTCACCATAAAGAAAAGAATGAATGAGCGTGTCAACTGCATCAGGGATGATGGAAAGTAGGCAGCAGGAATAAAAGAATAAAAAAATAAATAAATAAAATAAAACAGTTATATTTACCAAGGTATACATATATACGTGCACCGAGCCCTAAACTTTAGAGAAGCATGCTGCATGTGCTCTATTTATCAAAGGTTCTTGCTAAACCTTTGAACTTCATTTGCTTTATCTAATTTCTTAGCTAATAAGATTATTTGCTGATGCATCCACATCCCTTTCCTGTTTTATCAGTCATGTTACTGTGTAAACACCATACTTACCTTTAAAACAGCTATACACTTTTCTCCCCCTTCCTTCTCCACAGACACTAAATAGCAAATCACATTAGAAACATTTTTCTTTTCTTTTTCTTTTCTTAGAATAATGGATTTATTTACTTTTGATTTACACTGTTACAGACAAGCATATAATATTGTCTGTTGCCAGCATTTAATATGTGATGTATAATAACTTTGTGTTCTAACTACTTCATTACTGCTATCGATATTTGAGGTGTAAGAAAACCAGTAGTTTGAAATTTTAATCTCATCAAGGGTAGCATTTTTAAACAAAAGGTGACTGCCCTTTAATCCATATGGTAGTCATGCACTGATGCCTTGGGTAATAGCCAAGATCTGTCATATCTAGATAAGCACCACACTGGACAAGTACAGCTCAGAGATATAAGGTGGTATTCATAGGCAGTGAGCAGTTATGTAGATTTTTTTTTTGAATACTGGCCATGAAATCAAGGACCCTCAATCCTCACCACTGGCAACAGTGGGAGAAGTACACATTAGGAGGATGACAAGTGCACACACAGTAAAGTCCAATTTCCCTTAAGAGTACACAGAGACTTCAATCAGTCTGGGGCTGGTTTCTCCCTCATTCTCCAGATCCCCATTAAGACTCCCCACTGTAATAGCAATAGAGTTGAGACCTCAGCTGAGTGATCAAGCCTAGACCTCCAGCACATTCTCTGTCCAACCAGTGCTTTGTGTCCTTGCCCAAGTAGCTGACACACACACACACACACACACACACACACACACACACACACACACACACACACACACACACACACACACACACACACGTAGAGGTTTGATTTATATACAAACACATACACCTGGGCAAGGCTTGCACAGGTTTACTAGCTATGCCCCTTCTGCCCAAACTGTAAGGTAGTTTTCACTGCCACTAGACAGCTCCTTATCAGCTACTTTAAGGCCCTTAACAAAGGGTGCCCAATTTTACAGTGTAATGTTACTATTAATCCAAATGGCAGTTTGACCAAGAGCCAGCCTATAGGAGTGGTCTGTACAGTGTCACCAAATAGATATTCAAGTACTCTAATAGCTTAAATATGTCTCACAGATATCAGCCACAATGATAGGTTTAAATATATTTAATAACAAGTAATAAAAAACAAGATAATACTCAGTAAGTAATCAGTTGCATCAGAGTTCAAAATCACAGGAAATATTTAAAACAACATTGCAGGACAGTCTCAAATAAATAAAGAAAACATTCAAGCTATACTTTACTATTTTCTATCCAAATTTAAAAGAGTTACTATGCCCTAAAAACTTACTTACAGAACAAGCAGGTAGAAGTGGTGAGTGTTGTCAGGTCAAAGACAAATACAAAATAGACTCTCTCTCTCTCTCTCTCTCTCTCTCAGAGAGGTATTAAATTAATATCAAATATTACTGCTGGGATACTTGCAACATGACATCACTTTTGTCTCCTGACTTTAGCTCCAAAGCTAAAACCCATTGTTAGAAAAATTTAGCATCTCCCCGTGAAAACACATACCCTTCAGATGCTTGCAGCTGCTAGGAGACAAAACAATAAAACACAACACAATGCAGAAGGCTCCTTAGTTTTAGACATCCTATCTCCTTGCTGCATTGAAACTAACTTTTATGACACAATAATAAATCAATTTAATTTCAACTACTTTTTTGAAGTTTTGTAACTTAACCCTGTATATTCTAGTTCCCACTGTTAAAACATATATTTGCACAGGTACAATAGTTAATATAAATTTCTGTTTTTTCCAGTAGAGTACACTGTGGACACATCCTTAAGCTTAGTACTTTACATACAATTCTGTACCAGCAGCTTGATATACAGACAACATACAGTTGTAATATAGGGGTAATACAAGCAATTGCAACCTGCTGATATTTAACTATTTACACAATTCCAGGCAGCTAGGCTAGCAATGTGACAAACAACAACAATACACAAATATGCAATAAGCTAGGAACAGGGCATTAGCAATGAAGCACTAACAAAGAATAAGGAAACGCAAAGATATTTTGAAATGCACACCTGCTTACAGCAAAATAAAGACACTAAAGTAAAGTGTTGAGAAGAAGGACAACGTGAAAGCTTTGAACTTTGTATCACTTCATATGATTTTGGATATTGCAGATGGACACAACCATGTGCTGACACACTTAAAACGATTTTAAGGCAAGCAGAGAACTGAGCAGCATTTATTATTATAAAAAATGATTTAATATGTTTTATTAGGGGTACCCGTATGTAGACACCCTGATAGTTTTATTAAAGAATAGAAAGGGGAGATTGGAAAGACTGAAAAAGGGGAAAAATCTGTTAGATCTCTAATGTGTCCCCTGTCTGTCTCTGGAAGGTCATATTGGCAAATATAGTGAGGGCTATACATACTTCCACATCCAAAGGGATAAGAAATCCATGTACTCCTCCAGTACACCTATGGCGATCATGCAAACCCACCAAGGCCCTTATAATGTCCATGTCCACTCTAAACCTATCATGAATTTCCTCATGATCAAACTTCTAAAGAGTTATGCTTTATCTATATCTGTGTGTTCTTGGCCACCAAGCACTGATGGATGCAAGCAGTTTTGGCTTGGCCAAGACAGGCAAATCACACCTGGAAATAGCAAAGTTAGCAGCAAATGACAGAATTTACATGGATTGCAACATAGATAGGATTGGCAAGTCTGATCTTTATATAATGTATCTGTAGATGGGCGAACATGCAGAAAAATTCCACTATGAATTGCAAAAGCCATAATGCTTCATTAGCATACAATGGGGTGCATCATTCCACATTTATATCTCACAGTGAGTTCATATACTTATGTTTATACAAGGACATCTCACATTAGTGCAACTAATCTACTTGAATAGCAGCTTAGCTGCTTTCATTTGCAGACAAAGCAGATAGCCTTAATGCAGCCACATAATGACTATTAATGCCAGCCATAATCACTGTCTGCCCTGGACTACAACCACCTCTGACCAAGCCCAGTGTCTTTCAAGGCACTTTTACCAGCAGCAAATTAAACCTGGCCAGAAGTATTTTACAGACCAGCTCGCCCCAATGCCCACAATGTTTTTAAGAATAATGAGGGAAAACAATGACTTTCTAGCATCAGCTCACCTCCCCAAACATTAAGATTTGCTGCCACCTTATAGTCAAAACTAAAAAAATGAGAAAACAGATTACTGATTGTCCTGGTCCACTTCAATAAACACACAACACCGAATGACATTTGACAACCTTTATTAAACTTCCATAAATATGATTGTTAACCAATAGTTATAAATTTCAACCAAAAAAGTGACACAATTGATAATAACATCCATGGAAGAAAACATAAAATAACCATAAGGGCAGCATAACCACTCACACTTGATAAGCAGCGTCCCCCACTTGCTCACTTATCCTTGCACTAACAAGGCAGTGTTACCCTGCTCACCTTCAATTTACTGAATTACATCAACCAAATAAGCAGCTCTGCTTGCTTATTAACTTATCCAACAGAGCAACTGCTCACTTTCCTTCCCAACTTATTGAATTGCACATCCAACACCAGAGGGGAAACAGAAGAGGGCAAGCCTGCCCCTCTTTTCTGCCCACCAACCTGACCAGAGTGTTCCCCCTCTCTCTGACCAAACTTCCAGTAATCTAACCTCCAGTAAGGCATTACGTCAAACATCATTTGGTGTACCCATCCTCCCTAACCAAGCTGGATCTAAGTCACTACCTCCTAACCCTATACATTAGCAATGGAAACAGCAAAGTACCTAACAAATGAAAACAAACCACTGACCCCTCACCTGTGCTAAAGCAGCAAACCAATAACCTCATCATGGATCTAACTACTGCCATGATGTAATTAAACCATACTACCTGACTACAGGAAGCCTCGCAATATTACCAAGAGCCTTACCAGCCACTGGACCCACTACTAAGCCCACCGTCATTGAAGTCATACCAAGGCAAATGCGTACCAACATTCCACATTGCAACCCCATTGTACCACCCAATCAATTTTTGTATACTGTTCAATGAATGTAATACCCCTCTTAAATCTCTTCTAAATTCCATTAATAAAACACTGCCATCACACCAACTACTCATTATAAACAAGTAGATAGCTAAACCACCATCATGGCTAATAGCAGTACAACCTCAAAAACACCACCATCATGGCTGACATCACCAACAATAGACTCAGCCAGGCAAAACAGCACAATATACCAACAAACTAGAGAATACCCGATGCCACCTGGTCACACAATGTCCATGACACACTATTACTGTCTAGAATATAGTGACTCAACCCAGCCAAGTTTATCCTGAAACTACAATAACTCAAAGCTAAATCCTCCACTCACCCCCCCCCACCTAGCTCACAAACCTAACTGATGCAACACAACCCGCTAAACCCCTACCCCTGATGTCTGCAATAACATCAGACCAATTCCAAGGAAGACCCCTGCTACCAATAAAATAGAGTAGAATTCCACACTGATGCTTCCCATAAAAGATCAAACCAAAACAAGATATTGCCTTGAGACTGCAGGGAAGAAACACACAACAAACCAACAGCTCCATATTCACTGCACTGCTGGCAACCTGTGACCTCCTGTCGTACCGCTCCATCAGTCGAACCCCTCCGCAAGTTTTTCTCTCACCTGTCAAGTCCACATTTCTTCATTCCACCAAGTAATACCAACTCTGCATGTCCCAAACTGCACTCAGAGTGAACTGTCAAAGAAAAGACAGTAAATATTCCACACATGCGTAAACCAAATTCTTAAAAAACATTATACACCACCGAGGGCATATCTCATTTATCAACTGCATAAAATGCAGACACAACCAGATGCAAATACCCCTGAAAATTAAATGCCCTACCACCGATCTCATAAAATTACCTCCCAACTCCCATAATAATAGTACATAAGCTACCCCTGTGAAATAAAACAAAGTCTTATATCATAGCTAAAATTATAATTCTTCTGACAACACAGGCGGTCTCAACGAAATTAATGACTGGCCCAAGAAAATTAAAACCGGCCACAATCCTGCTGTACAGCCACTTACAAAAACAGAGATACAAACTCCTCCTATGACTCCACCTATATGCCCTTAGGACAAGGACAACATTCAGCGTTGCCCAATTTAACAACTAGCAACATGGACTGCACTCTGGAATGTGAAAACTCACTTACTTTAATATGGCTAGGTTTTGAAAAAAATTAGAATCATTAGTCTGGAAACCACCCCCCAGGTGCAGAATAACAAACTTATCCTCATACTGTTTACCACACCTTAACTCTGCATCCCCTGCAGCCTTCCCTATCCTAAAAGAAATTGCACAATAACCATAACTAAAACATTGATAAATAACCACCTAAAGGCCCTAAACCATTAACCTATTAACTTCATCTGCTTATGATGGCTGTGCATCCATCCCTCCTGCAAGAACCACCAGACCCCTTGTAAAGTCCCCCAACCCTGCTTAACCCAGCCCCCAAGATATGCCCTCTTCTCTTGCTGACATCTTACCCAAACTGCACTGAATATCACATAAATACCCTGAAGAAATGCGAGTAAAATCTTCTATATGATCTCCTTGAACACCACTCCCATCACCGAAACATCCAGACCATCAGATTCAATTACATCTAACAACTTCAGCAGACCTGCGACTATTACTTACTTCATGCTCCCCCACTTGAGCACTTTTGTGCACCATTCTATGAATGGAGACAGTCACTGGTATCTCCACTTCCACCGCTGACTCACTTCCTTCAGATCACTGACCGATGTCCAAACTGCTCTTCCCCACCTGCAAAGAAAACCAATTAAACACACTGCTGTCATGAAATTGCAAAATTGCTAGGTATCCATCTCAAACCACCCAATTAAAGAGCTACTAATCAGATAATCAGCCCCCAAAACAACAACCAGAAGATTCACAGCTCCGAGCAGATTCGATCAGACAAGCTGCCATACAAATGTCCTTCAAAACCCCACATTCTACCATTGGATTAGGCACAATGCCACTTAAAGCTGGGAATCAAACCCCCTACACTGTGTGAACACAGCAAACCATATACTATGCCCACCCCTTACTGTCTGCATTAAAAAGCTGTTTGATCTAGGAACTATACTCCGATATTAAGGTCTTCCCTAAAAACTTAATTTTTACATCCATGGATACCCTTGATATATTTCCATTGTACTCATTCCCATTTAATCATGCTTGTCTTGTTATCAGGTTTCCATACTGTTATTCCATATTCAAATTTAGGTCTAATGTAACTACCAAACCATGACATCCCTATTTTGATTACCTGACTTTATACATCTTCTATACCGCGTATAGTTCTATAACTCTCATTAATCAATTAGTTGATATGATTAGAAAAGCTCATAGGTAAATTTACCCATATACCAAGATCCTTAAATGAGTCTACAGCTTCAATTACTGTGTGCTGTATTAAATAACCCCTTTCAATTTATGCCTACCAAACCACATATGCTTAGTTTTGATGTATTTATCAGCGTATTATTCTCCTGTGCCCAAAAATCTATTTAGCCAAGTTATTTTGCAGACATACCTTATCTGTAACAGTAAGAGAATAGGACAGAGCCCTGTGGGATACCCTGACTGTAACCAAGGATTTCACCTGTCCAGTTACTGTATGATACTTGCCAAGGCCTATTTGTCAACCATGCAGCTATCCATTTTATCGGGAGTATATCAATGCCTAATTGTACTAATTTATTGATAAGTGTCCTGTGTATGATTCCATCACAATACACCTTTCCATCCCTAGCTGTTATTATATTGTCATAGCACCTCATGTTACCGGTGGTACTAGATCTGCTTTCAACATATGAGTGCTGATATATGGTTTCAAGCCTGGACATTTTACGGAAATCTGTACAGTTAGCAGATTTGAAATAACAGCACAAAATGCCAACGCCATGAGCTCAAAAAACTCCCCTTCCCCCCTGTCCTTCTGAAGCAGTACTGCTTAACATGCAAGCACAGCACTCTGTTTGCCTGTCTAAATATATCCAACCTTCTGATAATGCAAAACATAATCCTTATACCAGTAAAGCCAGTTACAATACCGCATCTGGAACCTATAACAGAAAATAAACATACATTGCAAATTATACTTGTGTGCCATGTAAAGGAACCTTAGGGCTTTGCCTCCAAAATTATATTCTTTATTGCTTAAAACATTGCTGCTTAGGAAACCAGTCTTCACTCAACATAAAGTTCTTAATAGGGTTTCAAGGCATATTGCTCTATGTAGTTACTGCCATGCTTCCAGAGTGTTTTGTTGTGCCAATCTTCTCAAAAAGTAATCAGTTCAGAAACAGTTACGTGGAATTGCAATTCAGACCCCCCCCCCCAATTTCTATGTGCAGCATTACTGTCTCAGTACAAAACAAAGAAAAATGGCAAGACAGATAAATGCATCACAATTTTATAACAGCCCACCGGATGCAAGATTTACATTTAAATAAAGTGCAGTTTGAAGCAGCATACAGGATGAAAGGAATACCCCCCAGAGGAGTCTCCAAAGTCCAGAAACCCATCCCTTAAAGGCAACTTTTTACTTTTGTCATTAGTTTTTTTAGTTTATTCCTAATGCAGTGGTCCTAAGTGAACGTATGCCACCATACAGAAATTTCGTATCATTGCAGCCTATTCTTAAATTAGCTATATAATTTTTTAAGATTTGTATTTATATAATAAAATGAATTATAACAGCTTCAGAATGTAATTATATTGACAACTGCTAGTTAAAATACTTAGACAAATGAAAACATGCCCAGCATGAAGGGATACCATACAGAATACATTTCCAGTGACACATATTTAGTTCTGCAGCATGAATTTGTCTAGAAAAAAAAAAAAGGTTATGGTGTTTCCTACTTTGCATTTCATTTTCATAATGCACTTTACCTCTATTTCCAGATGGTAAGATATTTTCTCCCATG
Source organism: Protopterus annectens (assembly GCF_019279795.1). NCBI lineage: Eukaryota > Metazoa > Chordata > Ceratodontiformes > Protopteridae > Protopterus > Protopterus annectens. The sequence goes on along the minus strand of NC_056729.1, from coordinate 1,925,328,236 downwards.
AATAAATTTATTTCCTCTTCTTTAGTAGACTGTCATACCATTAATTCAGTGGCGGTGAGGCCAGCGTCAATGGAAAGTCCCAGACCTGTTTCATGGAAGATTCAATCAAGTCTCCAAATTTTGCATAATTAGAATATAAACTATTCATTATTCATTTATGTGATACCCAACCAAATGCAGAGAAGTAGTAGCCTGTGGATATGTTACTTTTCCATGATTCAGTAATAAAAAATAATGCACTAAGTCAAGTCTTTACTATATCAAGTAGTGCTTCTGTTTTATGTTGTAGGTCAATACACTTCTGTGCAAGGCAGCTTTTTTTATTTTATTTTAGTTATTTATTTAGTTATGTATGTATATGTGCACTTCCCATTGACAACCGCACTCTAGCCACCATCCGCTTTGCTATTTAAAAGGAACACCCAAAGGTAAACTCAAAAGGAGGGAATGTCACCTCTGAAGGAGTCACTGCCCTCCAACCTCTCTCCCTCTTAGCGCAAGAAACTGCAGAAAGCCTGACATGATGGGGGGACAAAGCAATAAAATAGAAACACATTTTAAATATATTCATCAACTTAGAACGTTGCTTGAATAACAGGATTTGCCTCTGCCCTACCCCTGCCACCATTAGCATACATTTACTGAAGGACATAAAGTCCAAAACTCAAGGTGAGGAACGTACCCAAACTATAAGCCAAAAATCTGAACATAGTGCGAAACTCCATACAGCTACCCATACTTGAGATGAACAACTAGAATAGACAACGGCAGACACACATGCACAAAGCGCAACACTGCACTGGCCACCCACAAAAACCACTAACTGTTGCCTGTGAGTCCGGTGAGCAAGACATGAGACACAGTCTTGACACAATTAATGACCTTCTAGATGCTTTGGTATCTATTACATTAAAGTAGATTTTGCATCACACCCAGATCTAGCTTCCTTCTCCCTCTTTTCTGAGCAAAACAGGCAGCTGTAAAGGCCTTCACTCCCTGCCACTCGTGAACATGCATCGGCTGTATCCGCCATCACTCCCTGGCCTGAAAAGCCCGCGAACAAGCACTGACGGTAACAACCATCACTCACTGGCCTGTCAAAAATAAAAAAAAACATGAACTACAACAAAGCTGCACAGCTCCCCCCAGTGATAACTCGGACAGGAAAAGATCCTTTACCAGGAAAACCAGCAAAGCAAACAGTACCATGTCCCAAAGCCTGATCCTTCAAATTAAACAGGACCATGTTCCAAAGCCTGACCCTACAAATCAAATAGGACTACATCCCAAAGCCTGACCCTACAAATCAAACAGGACCATGTCCCAAAGCCTGACCCTACAAATCAAACAAGACCATATCCCAAAGTCTGACCCTACAAATCAAACAGGACCACGTCCCAAAGCCTGACCCTTCAGATCCACAGACAGCATTTGATATATTATTATTTTCTCTCTTTCACCTCCTCATGCTCACTCTTACAACCCAAGACCTACCTCAACACCAAAGTACCCCTTGGTCATCAAGGACATAAACATGCAATTAGTAAGTTCACACCAAAAATTTGACTCCTACCTCAGCTACATTTGACAAAAACCTCTAAGCCCCTCCCTACCCTTACCTCATTTCCTCCAAAACATCCCTCCATTCCATTAACCTCCACTTAGTCTCCTAATTCCTGCTAATCTATGTATCTAGCCCCACTTGAAGATGTCCCAGGATAAAATGGTCTGTTCCAAACCTCATTTACTCTCAAAATAAGCCAACTTTTAAATACTCAAGTGGTAGCAATTACCTCATGTCACTCAGCTGTAGGTACATGTAACATGTATAAATCCTTTAACAATAAATAGCCACAAGCATTAAAAGCAAAATAAGAAAATTTCTAGCTTGAAATAAAATAAAGCATTTTTTCATGTAAAAATGTAAACAATTAAAGGCTTGCAAAAGAAATTGAAAATAAAAGATTCAAAGGAAAGAAATAAATTTATAGTCAGAATTTACTCCAATACCCAATATGTAGTGTGAATGAACGCACATCTCTGGACTAATATCTTAGGTTTCCACCAATAACCAACAGCTCTTCGCAGCGAACTTCACTCCATAACCCCACCTCGCGCACACACACACACACACACACACACACACACACACACACACACACACACACACACACACACACACGCACACACACGCACACACACACACGCACGCACACGCACATATACACACACACACATGCACACACACACACACACACACACACACCCTGAATAGGTAAGCCACCAAAAATGCCAATTACTCCTTTCCCCTGGCAGAATCCCAAGGGACTAGGTTGACTAAATGATCCATAGTCACAGTAAAGGCTGCATTCCTCTATGTAATGGAGTCTAGGAAGAACGTTCCTTTTTATATGATGTTTCATAATGCATCATTTTGTTGGTCTTCCATAAGCTGGTGAACTTTTTTGTTAATTTTAGCACTTAATGCCAAGCCAGAGGACACCATTAATGTAGTGGTATTGTGATACAAGCCTGACAATATTCCATTGTTCTCAGACATCTATCCTCCTTTATAGCACTGCAATTCATTTATTTTTTGTTTGGGGTCTCCTCCTGAATTTTCTGACTCAGACCTGTTCTGTGGAACTTTTTTGCTTTTCTATATTCCAGTTTCCATATATAATTTATTAGTCTGGCTCTAGCAACAAACCATGCAGCACCCTTCTGTCTTCTTCGGGTATTAAATTTGTGTTACTTGCCTAATACAACTTTGTATTAAATCAGTCATAGATTAATGTATGCATCACTCATAGAATAATGTCATACATCAGTCATAGATTAATGTATGCATCACTCATAGATTAATGTCATACATCAGTCATAGATTATTGTCATACGTCACTCATAGATTGTCATACATCACTCATTGATTGTCATACATCAGTCATAGATTAATGTCATACATCACTTATAGATTAATGTCATGCATCACTCATAGATTAATGTCATGCATCACTCATAGATTAATGTCATGCATCACTCATAGATTAATGTCATGCATCACTCATAGATTAATGTCATACATCACTCATGTTTTAGGGTGGAATGCTGTTGTAATAGTACAAGTCAGAGAAAGTGAAACTAAATCCAGAGCCACCCACTTTGGTTAATTTGCTTACTGCCTTCAGACTGCATATATCGGCTGTGCACTCCTGACTAACATCCAGCAGTGACAACAGTAGTATTTATAGTATCATTTCACATTATCTGAGGCCAAACAACTGACGGCACCAAAACAGTTAAATTCCTCATGTAAACACTGAAATATGGAACCGCTATGATCACGTACGTTAATTACATGTTGTTTAAATTATGGGTGTAGGCAAAACAAATAGTTTTTCATACTGCATCCGTATCCGGGTAACTCATTGTTTGTTTTCTTTCAATGTTAAGCTTTTGCTTGTTGTTTTCAAACTAGAAAAAGCACGCACTTCATTATAAAAAGCCGAAATGTTCTAAGGCAAATGCATTTTTTACAGGAAGTCTGTTTACAAGGAGAATTTCAGACTGCCACATCTTGAACTTGTCATTGCCATTTCAGTGTAACAGTAAGCCTAGAAAGTCATCTTCATTTGGTAGCTTAAGAATATTCAACAGGTGACCAAGGAAGCTGTCCTGTCCTGGGAATTTTGAATTAAATAAAAGGATATTTAATTCCACCTCCTTCATGTAAGTAGTCACGTATAGCAGGATTCCAAAGCTCTGCAGGTAATATGCCTCACAATGGTACATATACAAGAAAAGCAGGATTTAGAAATTTGCCATCTCCTGTCCTGTTTGTCAAATTAAAACCTAACAGATTATTTATGATAGTTAAACAACACTGGATAAGCTATTGCTGCTAGGTTGAAACAGGATATTTCACTATATTTTCACAACTGTTATAAAACACAATAAACGAAAGCTGTTCCAAAGTTTAAGTGAAAAATTAGTTACTATAAAGTTAATCATTACTGCATTTTCTGCAAAAGGAAGACTCAAGGGTCTTTCATTTGTTTCATGACATTGATGTATTCTAGGGGTTTCCCTTCTTTTGATTCAAGTTTATCAGCTGATATTGTTTTCAAAAGGAACTCCATATAGCTATCCTGATTCATTATCATCTGTGTTATTTAGTGCGAAATGCTTCAGGCACATAGATTCTATGAATCAGCAAGCAATGTAAATTTATAATATTCTGTGTTCACATTACAAGCATAGTTTAGCATACTGTGGCTGTAGGGTATATTTAGAGCTCTTTCTTTCAAGTGTTCTTTTACAACATTTTTGGTGTGGCTAATATGACTTAAATATAAATGACATTTTCTAGTGTATTGCTTTGAATTTCAGGTTACCAAATGTTGACTTTATTGCTGGTATTTCAGTGTAACAGGGCATCTGAAAAGTCACCTCATTTAGTACCCAAGAAGATTTAGCAGGTGACTGAAGAAGTTGACCCATCTTGGGAATGTTAAATTCTCTAATAGGATATCTAATTCCTCCTTTTTCATGCAAGCAATCATGTATGGCAGGATTCCAAAGCTCTGCAAGTAACAGACATCAGAAAAAACATTATTAAGAAATTTGGCTTACCCCTTCCTGTTTATCAAGTTAAGACCTAACAGATGATTTATAATATTTAACCAACACTGGATAAGAGACTGCAGCTAGGGTAGAACAACATTTTTTCACTAGTATTTTTTCATCTGTTGTTGTGTCTTTCGGCTTTTCCCGGTTAGGGGTCGCAACAGCAGAAATCCAGTGTCGCTACCACAGCACCACCACTGCAGTATGAGTAAAGCAGTCCCAAAGTTTAATTGAGAAATGAGTTACTGTAAAGTTAATCATTACTACATTTTCTGCAAAAGTAAGATTATGCAGGCTTTTTCAAGGGTCTTTCATTTGTTACGTGATCTTGGTGTATTCTAGGGGTTGTCTTCCTTAGGATTCAAGTTTGTCAGCTGATATTGCTTTCACAATGAACTTCAAATAGCCATGTTGATTTATTGTCAGCTGAGGGCATTTTGTGTGAATGCTTCAGACTGTTGGTTGCAATGAATCAGCAAACAGATAATATTTAGTCTTCATATTACAAACATATTTTAGCATATTGTGGTGGCTGGGTGAGTTTAGTGCTCTTTCTTTAAAATGTTCCTGCACATTTTTTGGAATAGCTTATAAGATATAACCACAGATGATGTTTCTGGTATAGTGTTGAACTGCACTAAGGCAGATTAGCTTATTATGACAAATTCCACTTTGCGAATGCAAATTGTTGCCCACTGAGCTGAGTCATAAAATACACCAGACTGACTTTGTGACCTTTTATTATATAACAGTCAAGGAAACCAATAGTAATGCCATATTATAACTAATAAGGGCAGCATGTTAGAGTGTAAAGAAGTTAGAAGGGAAATACTTTTAGATTCAGATAGGTGCCTTGGTTTAAATTAATGTATTAATATTTAATGTCTTTTAAAAATAACACACCTTTGATTGTCTATTTATATTTTTATATGTTTTGCATTAGGTGTAAGATTTAGTTATCTTGTGTTTGTGAAATTTATTGTAATTGGTTTGTTTTGTACACGTGATGCTGACGTCAGTCTAAATAATTGGCATTTTTGTATCTGAGTTGATCTGATGAAGTCATTTATAACAGATTAAAGAAGGAAAACACTTACCATCATATTATTTTATTTATCTCTTTTTCGTGGCTCTTTGCAGTTTAACGTACACAGCTGCAGTGGTATTTAGTTTGTTAATGACTACAGAATAAAGACGAGAAGAGAACAGATGAGAAGAGGAGTGAGTATAGAACCACGGGGTGCTCCTAATCAAAGAAGGGCTTTCTGAGAAAAGTAAAAGCCTATTTTAAGTGTGAAGAATCTGTTTGATGAGATGTCTTGGAACCATGTGATGGATGTGTTACTAATACAAATGTTCTGAAGAGAGAGAAGGAGGAACTGCTGTGTGATAAAGTCAGTGGTTTTGTGAGGTCAAAAATATTGCTCCTTTCAGGTTAACTTGGTTTAACGGTTCCAATGTTTGCCTTACAGATACAAGGTGCAGGGATTGATTTTACATGGGTTAGTTGGCTAGCCTTAAAATGTCCCACAAGGGCAGTTAGCCTAGTACTAATCTATGAACCCATGTTGAGTTGAATGCTATCGGTTAGGCATCAACGTGCTGTCATTGCAGTGCAACCTGTCCAGAAACAATGTTGTTTAAGCATAAGGAGATGTATTGCTGAAAGTAGCTTGAGAATTGTGTAAAGAGTATTTTTTCTAACACTTTTCTCAAGAGTGAGTAGCATAAAATAGGATGAAAGTGGGAGGTTATTTCAGATTTTGGTTGTTTGGTGGTCTGTCCAGAAACCGTGCTGTTTAAGCATAAGGAGATGTATTGTTGAAAGTAGCTTGAGAATTGTGTAAAGAGCATTTTTTCTAACATCTTGTCAAGAGTGAGTAGCATAGAAATAGGATGAAAGTGGGAGGTGATTTCATATTTCAGTTGTTTGGTGGTGGTGGTGGGGAGCAATGAGCAATCTTTTCTAGATGTTTAGCATTATATTTTGTATCAGGCAAAGACTAAAGATATGACAAAGAAGCTGGGTTAAAAATTCCCTGCAGTGGTAAATAAATCAGGAAAGATGTTGTCGGAACTTGTGGGGTTTTGAGAGGAATATTTTCAAGTAGGTTCTGATTTGTGTACGTTTTTTTTTTTTGAAGTAGAAAGGGGTATGAAGGGATGGGGTTCTGGGAGTGAGGAGAGGGGATTGGGGGTGCTGGTGACAGATTACAGAGAGTGACTAAACTGTCACAAAGTCAGAACAGGTGAGTGGTCTTTGATTAGTCTGGATTAGGTTTAGAGAGAATGTGTTGTTAGAGTGAAATGACTTTATAGCAGCAGTGTTTGGGTTCATTTACAAGAGAAAGCCATTTGGTTTTGAGATGGTTTGCTTTGTGCCTCCTTATGGATTGTTTGAATAATCAATGTTGCTATGTGGTTAGGAAGAAACAGTTTTTGTTTTGTGGTAATTGCTATTCTTGTACAACTGAAACATGGCTATGTGGCCATTTTCTTTAGGAGGTGGGCAATATTTTATTACGTTTTGCACACTGTTGTAGAGAACTGCAATGAGGAGAGCATAAAAGAGAAAGAATACTGTAAACACAGATGATAGTTTGGTTAAATGTACGTCACAGATTCTACTAGATCAAAAGATACAGTGCCCATATTGCAGCAGAAAGCATGTGTGTGTGTGTGTGTGTGTGTATGTGTGTGTGTGTGTGTGTGTGTGTGTGTGTGTGTGTGTGTGTGTGTGTGTGTGTGTGTGTGTGTGTGTGTGTGTGTGTGTGTGTGTGTGTGTGTGTGAGTGTGTGTGCGTGTGTGTGTGTGTGTGTGTGTGTGTGTGTGTGTGTGTGTGTGTGCATGTGTGTGCATGTGTGCGTGCATGCGTGCGTGCGTGCGTGTGTGTGTGTGTGTGTGTGTGTGTGTGTGTGTGTGTGTGTGTGTGTGTGTGTGTGTGTTAATTCCCTTGAATGGATAAAGTCTTCTATTGCCATGGTGGTTTGCACATATCTAGGACTAGCACTGGGACCATTACTAACTAGTTACATCACCAGCAAATATTTAAACCACTCAAGTAAGGGAGCAGAATAAAGCAGCAGGAAAATGCTAGACTCCCTTCAAAATGTTTTCATAACCATTGCCCCCACTTCCTGTTGATCATTATCCCCCTTACAGTTAAACAGCCCCATTTATTCACCCTTCGTCAAAGGGTGAGTGTCAGTTTGGAGGAGCTATTTTTTATCCAGTTATCAGGATGGATTTGTTTGCCCTATTCTCTTGCACCTGCCCCTTGACAACTGATGGCTGAGGTGTGCAGTCTGCATTAACATTATGCCACCAGTGAATTCCACATGAGAGTGACATCAACAGAGCTGCTCTGTCCACCGACATAGTCAACCATGCAATTGTTTCTCCAGAAAAGGAAACTCTCTGAGAAAGAGAGGACTCCTGCTTGATATATAAAAGTCTGCATTTTTGTTCACTCCATCCCCCTATTCCTGGACTCACAGAAATCAAGTGGTAAACACCCAAAAGCACTTCTCAAAAGTGGATAAAAACCTGGCTTTAATCAGGGCTCTATCCCTTGATGCCATTAATAAAGTCATAAATATTAATTAGTTAATGATGTAAACTCCACTAGTGAGAATAAAGTAAATGCAATGAATAGTAAATGGGGACAGTGCATGCAAAAGTATCAACACAGGTGTACAAAAATGGCAAACAACAGAAAAATGAAAGGTAAGTAATGGTAGCACTTGCTGTCTAGGCCTTAGACTATCAGACTTCCATACTGATCCTACCTCTAACCATAGAAAAGACCTTTAGCCATCCTTAGATATAAAAAATGCTGCACCTGTATAGAAAAATTCTGAACCATTCCAGCAGTCCGTCCCAAACACACATGGACTTGAATTAATAAAGATTTGCTTTAGCACATTATTCTTTTACTAGTGATTTAAAATCAACTCGTCTCTTTATTGAAAATTATCATGTTTAGTTAGCCTGATCCCACAAGAAGTTAGCAAATGGATAGTTAACTTTAAAGTAAACATCATGATTAGATTAGACTTCCTGGGGCATTCTTTAAAACAAGCCAAGGCTTCCCAATGGAGGCTGGCTAAGAGCCATTTCTTTCTTGGCAAAACATTTCCTAGTCTTTCAGGTTTAGTAAAAGAATAATGCCCTGATACTGTGACAGGGTGCTGGTAAACAGTGTAATATGACTAGAATTTAAATGTACATTGTTGTGTTCTTTATAAGAGGGGAGAACAAAAAATAAATAAAAAGGAGGAGGTGGTGCAACTGTCTATACAAGGGAAGTAATAATAACAACAGAACAAACTTCTGGGCACTGTATGTCACATTGAGATAGAAAAGTGTATCACTATCTACCATTCATTTGTGTAAGACACTGTTTGCATAATGCTGACAAAGTTAATAAAATGCCAAGATGGAAGTTTACTTTTTGTGTAAGGAAGCATTTCAAGATTGCAGAATGGTGACAGACCATTTTGGGGAAGATAAAACTATTTTGACATATAAAGAGTTAAATTCCAAACCCATCTGTAAATGTCAGAATTCACTCAAAAGATGCAAAACCTGACTTTCAGACTGGGGTTCTCCTACAGTTGGAACTTCTTATAAACTAAGTGGTAATGCCCCCCCCCCCCATTCATTTATCTTTGATAAATCCAAGGAAACTGAACCTTGCAATATTTTTCAGTGGATGTGCCTGTATTTACACACACACACACACACACACACACACACACACACACACACACACACACACACACACACTTTTTTGAGCTATTCTTTACCCTTTAACAAAATTACTGCAGTATTTCTGGCTTCCTGTTTACTAAGAAAACGCCGATTCCCAATTTCCTCTAAACACAATCCGGTTAAGTGACTTGCTCAAGGTCACACAGTAGGCAAATGAAGGTGGAAAGATCCAAACCATGTATCCTTGGAAAAGGACGCAGCTCATTTTTAAGTCAACAGTTTAACCAGCCACACTACCTGCCGGACACAGCTAAGCTTTACTTTGTGAGTATATCCAGATTTTACTCCCTGGTTCATGTAAACGAGATAGTGTATTACTCCTTGGGCAGTCTAAAGGAGGTAGTATTTCAGATCTTGACAGCATTTTTTTTAAATGAACTTGACATATCTTTACAAGTTGTTAATATTCTTACTACGTTACTAGAAGTTAAATTATTGACATGTTATCTTAGTGTATTTAATTGTGACATCTGACCTGTGTATTCAGCTGTATCTCTTGTATTGTACTGTAATTAATGTAGTTGTTAATGCTGAGCTTTTATCTTTGTTTATTCAGCTGTTACTCTCAAATTATGTATTCAGTTATGACTCTACTATTGTATGTGCTTCTTGATGTGAAGCTTTTCTCCCTGGCATTCCAATGAAAATGGGCTGACTTTGTCCCAGTAGACCATTCCGGTAAACAAATGCAAATAAACAATTAAATAAATAAATAACTTTATTAATATTTCACAATATTCCATGACTTCAAACCATATACATGATTCAGTACATTACAAAATGTTTAAAGTGCACATAATATAGCAATGTCCATGGCAGATTACTCTGTAGAAATGCTGGGAAGGAGGGAAAAATATCATACCTGATTCAGCTGTAACCCAAACTAACGTAATACCCCACCCCACTCCTGAACCAAGGCAGTGTCTGTTCCTTTATACTTAAATGACAAAAGAACTCAGTGCACATGCCAAACCATTTAGCACTTTAGATTATTGTGAGGGGAGGTGGAAGGAGTTTTTACCACTCTAGGTAAAACCTACATAATATCTGCCTTAACCCCTTTGCTCCCCAATACTTTCTTCATAACATACCTTAGTCACAACAGACAGAATTCCCACCTTCCAGGGGGGTTTCCTATTTAGGATTTTCATACTTAAACATTGAAGTTCCCCTCAAAAGTGTTTAGCTCCACAGAAATCCAAGAACATGTGGAGAATTCCTGCACTTGACTTTCCACATCTCCAGAAAAGAAATGTGAGCTAACCACTTCTGCTTAGTTCTTCTGAGTTGTATAATACCAATTATATATTAAGCATAACAGCTACTCCTGATATTGTTGCCATAGACTCAGCGTCTATAAAGCAGCGTATTCCCTGCCTAAGCTGTTAATTGTTAAGCCCTACTCTTTAGACCAAAATTAGTGAAACTTTGTCACTAATTGGTATGGTCTTCTCTGCCACAGATCCTCCCCCTTTTTGATTGAGATTCACTTCCTGTACTGGAGTGAGCAATTACTGTTTGAACTGCCAATTCCCATCCTGTACCAGATAACCTTAATTTGCTCATATGTGAGCCAAGCATGGTTCTCCAGGTTGAATTGACCTCATAGAACTCAAACAATATAATTACTTTTTCATTTAGATCAGACACAATCTATGCTCATAATTCAAACCCCTACAACCTTCATCTATACCTAGTTTGAGGCACAGTTCATCATATCACCTGTGGGTTATACTATATTGTCTATGATCTTCCCATGCTCCAGGAACAATCTCCTATTTTTTGGCATACATTTCCCAGGTAACCAGCTTTACCTGCATTCTATATAACTAAACTCTCAACCTATAAGGGACTCCCACTAAATATACACATTAACTGCACCAAATGACATGTAAGTGTATATCTTGGGACATCCATCAAGCCACACCCTTAAAATACTATGGAAAGTTGACCTTCCAAGCAGGAATACTTCTAGCTATAGAAGTAAAACAGCATTTTATCTTATGTTTTCTGTCTCATGCTGATTATATTTCCGCTGTGATCTTATATGTTTTTTAGTAGGTATGCATGTGTAAGGTGGCTGTCTTTCTTAAAGAAATTATATATTCTGCCTCTCAGCCTACAATTGCTTATGCCAACTGCTATAATTAATTACTGACCTATATTAATCTACTACTTTTTTCTCTTCTCTCTAAACAACCCAGCTTGTAACCTCTATCCTGCTGTAAGACCTCTGACCTGCCTGCCTTTCAAGGACCCCCAAAACTAACATCAAACATCTCAAATACATCCTTGAGGAAGTTGCTGACCTATACCAAACTACTCTCCATCTAAAGGATTCTGTGAAAGTATGTTTACCCTAGCATCTAAGCTGTATAGTTAAATTGCTATTATCTCTGAAGAATAAAGTAACTATTGTAAGCTAAGTCAACTATTGTGCACTAAATCTCCCACCTGAGTCTAGTACCCAGCAGCCATACCCCCCACTCTATCCTATAGGACATGTTTGCTCCTTCCTCGACTCCTATCTACCAGCTGTGTCCTCTGTTCTCAGTTTTACCTGAACAGCTAAACTGTAATTTCTTCCATCTCACCACTAGGTGGCACCCTTACATAAGCTTAAATAAGGATTCCGAATACTCCTAACCCTAATTGTTTTATGAATTAAAACTTGACCGCTACAAATCCTTTTTAGTTATCTGGCATTCTAACCTGTAAACTTTCCAGACCTTTCTTACCCAATTTCCCTTACTGCAATCCCCATTTCCCTGTTACTCACTGCCTATATGAGCTCTCCCCTCTTACCTGGAACTACCACGTATGTAGTAGTATTCTGAAGCTTTCTCTGATTGTTTCTGTGAGCTTGTCTTTCAATTTCTCAAACCCGGTCCATTCGCCCTGAGGGCTCACTCAGCTCCTCTACCCTACCCCCATATCCCACCCACACCCAGTGCATCTAACCTTATACTTCTCAAGCCACACCCTAATCCTTCATTCAACCAATCAGTCCACTTATCTTATTTAAGCCCCTCCCCATTACCTCCCCTTTACCTCATCATTCACTCAACCAATCAGTCCACTTATCTCTTTAACCACTCCCCATTACCTCTGTTTCCCACATGAGTACTCCCACTAGCTAATCCATTTCCTCGACAACTCCAACCTATCTATTTATCAAACACCACCACACAGAATCTATCTGTTTCACCAGCCATGGCCATTACAGTGAGGCCAGGACACACTAACAGATTTACCTTTTTCTCTATCCTTACTCCTCTAACTTTATTATATTTCCTTACATCCTATGAATATCTAACCCTCTCTATATTACATCTCCCCCTAAAACAAACTACCATATGTACTAGTCTAGCCCCGCAAATACACAGTAATATTATATCCTCTTCAGCCTACTAACCTCCACAACTTCATAGACTTTACCATATAAAGTATCACCAGACCAGAAAATCTATCCCCTTTTTATGCAAACTCTTGAACCACTCTCATACTCATCTAGAGCATCTACTACTTCATGGTGACATTTAACAAACCCAGGTCCAAATACCTCCACCTCAGATCCCAATTCATCCTACCCCAACACCTCCTACACTCTCACTAATTCCCATAACTCTCTACTCATAGGCCACCTCAATGTATGCAGCATAAACAATAAAATTACTCAACTACATGCCCTCCTAGACTTATACTCCTTTGACATCCTACGTCTAACTGAAACATGGCTCAAACATGCTACTAAGGATAATGATACAATCCCACCAGGTTACAACATCCTACGCTTAGACCGACTTAATAAAAAAGATGGTGGGGTTGCTTTACTGTATAAATCTAAACTACAGGTATTATCAATAGATGTAAAACCTCCCCCACCCAGTAATGCTGAAATGTTAATCTCTAAGCTCCTGATTAATACCAATAAATCATTAAACACAATTTGCACCTATATCCCCCCAGGTAATAATATTAAGACTCTTGAGAATATCCTTAGTTGGCTATCAACTTCCATCTCACAAGAAACTATACTCCTTGGAGACTTCAATATAGACTGGAACTGTTGTACCTCTGGCAAACCAACTACCCACATAAACCTTTATGGTTGTAATCAAATTATCACCTCCCCTACCAACACCCATAAAACCAGCAATAAGCAAGCCACCTTAGACTGAATACTGGTAAACAACAACCCCCTCTCTTATAAAACAGGTACAATCCCTGATGATATTAGTGATCACTCCCTTACCTACCTAATCAGGCAAAAAAATTTATATCAAACCACGCAACCTTCAGAACTACCTACAACAAAAAAAACTTCAAACCTGCTAGCTTCCAAGCTGAACTTAAAGCATGCAATTGGTCACCCCTAAAATACCTACCTCTTGACGAAGCTGTCTCTTATTTTAACACAAACTTCCTTCAAAGCCTAGAACACCATGCCCCCTCTCATCCAGTTAAGACTAGGAACAAACCAGCACCTTGGCTAACAAAAGAAACTAGACAAAAAATGATACAGAGAAATAGATTTTAGTCCAAATTGAGATATACTAAAAACCCAACTGATCAGGAAACCTTTAGACAGCTCAGAAATACTACCAAGAAATCAATACTCCAAGATAAAAAAAACTACTACCAGAAATTCCAGCAAGCTCAGCATCAAAACCCACAAAAATTCTGGACACGTATAAACAGCCTACTCCACCCAGGACACTCCAAAACTCCTACACCTTCCAATCTAACTCTGAATACTCTTAGTCAAATAGCCAATACCTTTAACACATTTTTCTCTGAAACAGCTCAATCCTTAGCAAATACCCTATCTTCCACTAGCATCCCTAAGACATGTTCTCTAACCAACTTACCTCCAGCCTTAAAACTGCAGCCTGTTCCAACAACTCTCATCCATACACTATTTCACAAACTAAAACCGTGCACTCCTTCTGCTGACCTCCTCCCATTTCTACAAATGGCAGCTGGTGTACTTGCATACCCTATCTCCATTTTAATAAATAGAACTATTACAGAAGGTTCTAGCCCATCACTCTGGAAAGTCTCACATATTATCCCATTACACAAAGGAGGCAACTCAACTGAACTCTCCAATTTGTGTCCCATAGCACTACTATCTCTATTAGCTAAAATCATGGAAAGATGCATTCATCGGCAACTCCTTGATCATCTCTTACTAAATAATCTCTTAGCTGATTGCCAACATGGCTTTAGACTATTTCACAGTACCACTACCGCACTACTATAGACAGTATTAATAAGAATCGCAATAACAACTTGCTCTCCTCAGCTACATTTTCAGACCTCTCCAAAGCCGTTGATATGGTGAATCACATCCTAATGTTAGACACCCTTAAATCACTTATAGGAGATACTTTAACCATCAAATGGTTTAAGTCATTTCTAAAAAACAGACAACAAGCAGCACTCTGGAACAATAACCTATCAGCTCACCTCCCTATCTCCCTAGGAGTCCCACAAGGTTCTATTCTTGGACCCCTCCTTTTCTCTATATTTATTAATAATCTGAATTCACCTCTCCCTCAAACCACCTGCATAAAATACGCCGACGACTCTACATTGATCTGTACTGCAGCCTCTCAGGCTGAACTACAGTCTAGCACCCAAAAATTATTCAACTTAGCAGAAGACTGGTTCTCCAAACGTTGTCTCCTCCTAAACCCTAAAAAAAAACAAACTCCTACTTTTTACCCCTACTCAAAAGTCTCCCCTATCTACTTCTCAGTAACATCAAATAATGGCACTGCAATAGTACCTGATAACACAACCAAGCTTTTAGGTGTAACAATCAATAATAATCTTAGTTTTGACCCACACATAAACTTAACTATCAAATCGCTTAATAGAAAACTTGGTTCACTTTATAGACTAAAAACCTTCCTTGCTCCCTCTGCCAGGACTACTATCACCCAAACTCACCTAATCTCCACACTTTTTTATGCCTGACCTATCTACACTAACCTATCCAAAAATAACCTAAACAAACTGGCCACCTCCTATAATAACATTGCCAGATTTGCAACTGGTTCCCCATTCCATACTCACCATTGCCAAAATCTGAAAAAATTAGGATGGCTGGAACTGCAAAACCAAATTATTTTCCAACAACTAACTATTACCCACAAGATCCTGTATCATCCTACAAATACACCCATACGCTCTACCCTTATTAGCCCTTATAAAAACCTAACAACCCTACACTCAGCTAATAAGTCACTACTAGCCACCCTTAAATCTAACAACAAATCTGGAGACTGTCTTTTCAATAATAGCATTGGAAATTCTTGGAACAAGCATCCTACCAAACTAACATCCCTGGAATCCACACCACGTTTCAAAAAGCATCTAAGAATCCACCTGTCTTTACAATGGCTTTGCCCCTGTACTAATCCTGTCTAAATTTTTTTTTCCTCCTCATTCCACCATCTTCACATGCACAATTACAGGCATCCCTTGTAGAAGAAAAAAAAATGTTTCACCGTCTTTGTCTTTTCTATATTAAGTTGTATTTTAACTTTCTAATATTGCCTTTACACATGTTAATCCTGTTATAAACATGTTATTTTATATTCTCTTATGTAATGAATATTTAATTTTTACTAGTCACTATATCAATTTTCATTTTTAAAATATGTTACTCCTATGTAGTATTTTTTGGTTTCTTTAGAACAATGTTGTAGTGGAGCTTTTCTCCCCAGGACTCTACTGAAAATGGACATATATCCAGTTAGACTAGCCCAGTCAACAAATGTAAAATAAAAAAATAAGTAATAAAATACATTTTCAATAATCTCCAAAATTGGAAATAGCCTGGGGTGCATACCTGTCAACTTCTCAGTGCAAAAAATGTGGACAAAGCCAAAAAATGGGGTGTTAAAGGCCTAAAAATAGGGACAGATAAAAAAATATTGCTCATATAAACTTAGCTCATAAGAACAGCATGTTTTGCATTATTATGTATTTTCATAAGGGAATTCCTGCTATTAATATTATTTAATTACTATAATACTCAATGATTTGCCAGAAAATCAAAAATTTTATGAGGAACTGATGAAAAATTTGAGGCAAAAATCTGGACAATCTGTGAAAAAATGGACTGATGAAAGGGGTGATATGGACATATTTGCATATTCCTAATGACATAAAAATGTGAGGCATTGCCATGGCATTCTTTGTTCAGATTTAGCCTTGAATGTTAAAGAACCATAGACTCAGTAAGAGTTCTTCCTTGGCATTTTTGCTCAAGCTTGACCAAATTACTGTGGCATGTATCCTCCCATGACCCATTAATATTTAAACTCAGATATATTTAGCACTGCAAACCTATCAAAATAGAAGGAAATATTTGTTGGGCTGCCTTTTACCCACTCTCAAGGTAACTGTTTTATCTTCACTTCACTGCTGGCCGGATGCTACGGAAAACTTCGTAAAGATCTAAACCACCTTGGGACCAGTGATACCCGTATCCTGTGATAGTAATTTATAAAAGCTACTAGTTATGTTTTCCTTGATATTGTGTAATCAACCTCTTTCTCTCTAGCCAAGGTCTTACATAAAAAGGATAAATAAACTAAGGTAAAGCAGATACCACTGTCACATGCTCCATTTAATGATACCTGAATCTGACTAACTCACATCTACATCCATCTACACAGTCTCTGAATGACAGCAAGGAATATAATCTGGCCACTAACTCAGGAAACATCTACCCTAGTTTTCTTTGCTGCAGAATGTAAAAAAGGAAAGCCCATTTCCGAGTGTGAAATGCCTTTTTGATGTCAAACAATATGACTGGCATCCTTCTTCACTTTGGAATATCAGTTCAGGAAGGTTCCGAGGAGCCACCAATTGTCAATTACCTGCATCCCCGGTATAAAACCATTCTGCCCAAAGAACACTCTTCTTATGAGGAATATCTCTAGTTTTTTAGCTTATATTTTTGCTAGATTTTGGAGATCAACATGTATCAAAGAAATCAATCTGAAATCTCCCACAGCTGACTTGTCTGAATTCCCCTTGAGTAAGACCATAACCATGGCTTGATTGCATTCGGGGGGGGGGGGTTCAAGGGTTACTCTCAGTACCATTATACAGACAGACAGACAGACAGACTTATGCCTCACACAATTTCCCCCACCCCACTTATTAAATTCTCATGGGAATCCATCTGCTTTGACTTCATTGATACATACATGGGCATCCAGCAGCCTTCTAGCCTTTACTGCAACCTGACCTGCACTGTCAGAAGTACAGTCCCACTTAGAATCATATTCAACTGATGAATTATAATAGTGGGTCACACAGAATCTCTTGAATTTTTCTGCTTTGTCCCCCTCTCAGACACTTTCTCCATTCAGACCTTTGACACAAACACATATGATAGTCTGCCATATTTTCTTCTGCTTAAAAATCCATACTATCATGTTTAGGTCACTCTCACCCCTAAGTCAACAAAAATCACCACATCTTAGAAGTTCCTCCTCAGCCTGTGAAATATCTAGGAAGATGATCTAAATTTCTCATCTTGCATCTCTCTCTCTCTCTCTCTCTCTCTCTCATCTGTTAAGTTTGTATAGCCTCTTCAAATCCCTTTGCCTATACTTCACTGAGTAGTTGTTCCAATTTCCATGCTGTAGTGAGATCTCTTTTCTCTACTAGCCCTCTCCATAAACTCCTCCCTGATGACTGCCTTACAGCCTTCTCACCATGTATCCACATGGCCTCCCTACCAACTAAATTCCACTGGATCACATCTCCCACTGTCTCTCAAATTTCTTTCCATTTTTGGTAAGCTTGCCACTTCTAGTGGTTCCATCTCCACTGCCTCTCCCATGGCTATGGATATATATAAAATTCTCCTACTGGGGGCATGATCTGAAAAATTCAGTTTATCATAATCTATGCTGTTTTCTATCCTCACCATTTAACTCAGGACTATAGCAAGATCTATTTGGCTGCCTTGCTGATCAAGTGGTCTTGAAAACATAACACCCATTTGACCTTTCTCCATAGGGCTATATGATTAGTTGTCTCAAGCCATTTCTTCATACACTTTTCACTCTTTTTGTAGGATTCCCTTCTTTGGTATAGCCTAGCCTCAGCCTCATTTAACCTCAAGTTAATATCTCCTGTTTGACCATTTCTATGTCCACTATCCACCCACTCCAATCTTCTAATGCCTACTAAAAGAATTCAACCCATCTTATCATTAATGACATAAATGTACCTATTACCCAACTGTGGCTGTTAATTTAACCCTTACAAAGTATCCACTGTCCAGTGCCACTAATGTGGTATGCCTTCATACAAGATGTCTAGGCTCCTATGTAACAAAATCATCATACCTTTTTGTATCCCCAGGATTATAGTTAGCATATGGAGTCGGATATGATCTCAACCTAAATTTATTTTCCTCTCTCACCTTACTGTTCTTTTTCTGTAAGCAAATGATGTGGTGCCACCCCTTTGAATTCTTTGAATAATCCTTTTTCTAAGTACCGGGTGGTTGCTACCACCTATATTCCATAACAGGAGTGTAACCTCTGTATTAACCCCTAACCTCCCCCTCTTGCTAATACATCACCTATATGTGCTGACTTTCATCTCCCTCTCAACATCAACCTGATGCACCTCTCTAACCAGAAACAGTCTTTGGTGCTGTGCCAAACTTGTGCCTAAGGTGGTTGTTGAGCAACAAAGAGAGAAAAAGAAAAACACCTACACAGCTGTGTATTCCTCCCTCAAACAACAGGACTTTACGTAGTACCGATCTCAGGTACTAACAGTAGCCATCTTACCAACAACTGAGTATAATCTATAGAACATGCTAAAGCAAATTCTTCAGGAAATGATATCTATTCATGATAACAGCATACCATTAACTATTACAATCATTTTATGCAACAGTTGCCTCATAGAGGTTGTGGTATAACTCAGAACAGATGAATGCCTTACATTTTACCCTCCATTGTTGTGAATGCGAAGAAAGAAAGTGAACAAATACATTTTACAAACTACATGAGCAACCACTACAACCTTTATAAACTCACAAACCATCAAAAAGAAAGCTAGAGATATGATCCTCCACCAAGTGGCATGCAACACCTTTGTGTGAGGCAGTTAAAATAAAAAAAAGAAACAAAAGGGATTTTTATGTTATTTCTCACCTGTCTTGCACAATACAGTTTCATCAGTGCACCCTGAGCAACCTACTAAGCAAGGGCAGGTAAAAGAGCAAAAGTAAACAAAACTAGCACCCTAGATCAAAATGATTGGTTAACACAGCTGTCAAATATATGACCCTATCAGAATTATGACCTAGTACTCCCCACTAAATTAGGCATTAAGAGCATAACAAGTTACAGGAAAAAAAGCATTTATCAAAGATTGCAATAAGCACATCCGGACTGTTCTTCTCCATTTTATAAAACACAGCTCATTTTTAATCTGAAGCACAGTGTCAGGTGAAACTCTGCCAAATTAACAGACAAGAAAAACATTACAAAGGAAAATAGCTGCAGTCTCCAGTCACCCATTATGCCCTCTGTGATATAGCCATTGAGCCCTTTTGCAGGCCAGAAATGCTCCTTCACAGTGTCTATAAATACTAACAATATTTCCAGCCCAGATTTCTGCCCACCTCTACTCTATTTGTCTAGTGAGGATTTCACATTGTTAATGCTAGAAGATCTTCTGTACCACCGCCTGGCCCATCTTGAGAACTGTGTTGATTATTCATCATCAAACTTTTTCCTTGCAGGTGGGCCCAATTGATTTACTTGATCCTGCTGTTAAATATCTTGTTTCTTGCTAAATGAGGGGCTACAAGATCCTTTGCTCCACTGTAAAGGTGATATCCCTTTGTTACTCAAGGCATCATCATTCCAATCTCCTGCAGAAGGCCCCTGTAAGGGGCCATGAGACATTTGTTTCATATACTTATGGGAGATAGAGCATCTATGGTTGTTTCTAATTAGATATCTCCCATTCCATTTCATAAATTGATACTCAATTTTCAAATTCAGTATCCTGGTCCAGTGATTGCTGAAATTTCACTTTTTCAACCAAGGTTTTTCCTTTCTTCTCTCTATTCAGAAATCTCTCCCCATCTATTTCAGCTGTCATCCACCATCTCCCAAAGCAAGTATACTTTAGGTGAGAAATCATGTAAAGTACAGGACATTGTACTGTCCTCAGGAGGTGCCACAATAGTTCTGACTAGAAATAATTAGCCAGTCATGGTACATGCTGACTACATGACAACAACAATAAGTTATGGAGGAGTGTCTACCCCTCAATCTCCCTTTCATACCGATCCTGTGCATTCTTTCTATGGCTGGATAAGATATGCTTAAATTGCCACCTTTTCCATGAAAGCACAGAGTTCTTTATCCACCACGGATTCAGGAAGACCTTTCACTCTCACATTAATTCAACATAACCTATTTTCTAAATTGTCTGTTTTAACTGATTGGTAATTAAGGGTCTCTCCTACCTCCATTAGATGTTTGTTGGAAAAAGTAACCAAGGAATGCAGCTCTTGGAATGGGTGCTCATTGCACTGAGGAGAAGAATCACAAAGCTCTGGGCATTTTTACAGCTCTGTAATATGTGCCTGCTGCTTCTCTGTCTCCATGTGGTAGTCCTTTATGCTAGCAGGAAGAGCCATTCTCTAACATAATAATACTTCTTCGAACTTGTCCTGAACCTAAGATTCCTCACGAGCCATAATTGACTCTCTTGATTTACCACTGGTGTGAAAGCTGTTATTTACAACTTGAAAAGATCCTATTGAGTTGGAACTTGCTTCTTACATGCCCATCCTTGTTGCAGGCAAATCACTCCCCCACCAACTTGCAGCATCTTGAAACGTTCTCAGTGTATGAAATGGAAGCGTTTCTCCATCCGGGCACAGCAGCATGGTCTGGGTATATCCTGCATTTGGAAGCAGGATTGTTTCACTCTCCATTTATCTTTTGTGATCTATTTATTTATTTACTGACATTTAATTACCAGGAAAGTCCGACTGGGTAGAAGCTCATTTTGAATAGAAAAGCACCAAATGATTGCAAAACATTTTAAGAACAGTAATTTTACAATCTTCAAAAATAAAAATAAAACATCTGCAGTTTAAATAATTATAACAAATTAAACATAATATAAAATGTTTTGTTAAGAATCGGTACAAGGTATATGACAATCATTTACTATTTAGAGAAATTTTAGACAGTTTTTAGAGAAATTAAAGGTAAGTTAGTGTAATACAAATAGGAATTGCAATATGAAGTGAGGAAGAAACAGGCTTATGGTATATTTACAGAAAAAACAAGGGAAAATAATTAGATAGCAGTAAGGAAGTAAGTGAAGAAGGGGGAGTAAGGAGGTATAAGGAATGAAAATGTACTTATTCACATTTAGGGATACGTTTATCCTCGTTTTGAGCAAGAACATAGCCATATTTTAGCTAGAAAGTCTTTTAGAGTGGCTTTGAATGATGGGAGGGAGGGTATAGACCTGATGGATACGGATAAGGAGTTCCAGGCCTTAGTGACTCGGTATGAGTGCAGACAATGTTCAGCAGATTTGTTAGGTTTGAAAACAGACAGGAGTTTTTGATCACTGGATCTCAATGACAGACTGGGAACATAGTTGTTTAGAATGTTTTTTAGTGCTGGACGGGCAGTTGGATGCTGGATAATTTTATAAGTGGTAAGAAGTTGTGTATATGTTAGTTCATGTGGCAGTTCTAACCAATTAAGGCTTTGCGGTGCTATACAGTGGTGCTTCTGAAAGGGGTAAGTGCTGAAAATGTATTAACTTTGTTATAACATTGTTAATGTTTTATCTTTTAAATCACTTATAAAAAGCATACATCTCCATTGCTGGACTTTAATAACCTAGTGCTGGGTAAATAGTCTTTAATAGGCTAGTATTGGGTAAATAGCTAACAAAGACAGATGAAGCAATTCCTAAGAATAGTCTTCCACCTGCTTCCCTGATCTTGAAATCCATCTTTTATTATACTCAATAGAAACAGGATCTTTCTTGAGGCAAATACCTCTTTCTATTTGAAGGTGGTCCTTGAGGTTTTGTGAACTGCTCCACTAACATTTGCATTTTTCCTGGAGGCTGTGAATCTGGGCAAGTGAGTTTACTGTTGATGTATAACCTTTGTTGCTCTCCTACTTTGGACACAATAGAAGAGTCTTTGTTGGTTCTTTTCAAACAGCTTTATTTTATACAAACACATCACTACAGAAGTTGACTGACTTTAACTTAAGTAACTTAAATACAAGCTAACAAATGCTCTTCAGTTCTGTCATATTTCTGGGCAATATGGGTAAGGGTATCAGCCAGATAAATCAATTTGCCTTTCGTGTAGGCTTTTTTGAAGTTGTACTTTTGCAATTTGAGCATCATTCTCTGTAATCTCACTAGAGCAGACTACATAGGCTTCTTTAGAATAGTAACTAGAGGTTGGTGATGACTTTCAATCTGAATAGCTCAACCATAAATTTAATCATGAACTTGGAACATGCAAATACTATTGTCAATAGCTCCTTCTCAGTTTGATCATACTGCATCTCAGTTTAGGTAAGTGTTCTAGATGCATAAGCTACTAGTCTGCCCTCTTGTATGACTGCACCAAGAACAAATGTTGAAGCATCACATGAAAGAGTAACTGTTTTGTTCACATCATATTATCTTAATGTAAGTGGGGTGGCAGTTTTCTGCTTAAGGTCTTCAAATGCCTTCTGTTGCTGTTCCAACCATGACCATGCAACATTTTTGCATGTTAGCTCTCTTAATGGTGCTATCAACTCACTGAAGTCTAGTATAAACTTGCCTAAATAGTTGACCAGGCCTAGGAAACACTGTAGAGCTTGTACATTATCTGGTGCTGACATCTCAAGAATAGCTGCTTGCTTTGTTGGGTCTGGTCTCAAGCCACCACTCGTAAATAAATGACATGCATATGCAACTTCTGGAAGTCTGAATTTGCACTTCAGAGGATTGAGCTTCAAGTTTACTTCATGTGTTCTGCCTAGAACTTTCTTGAGGTTTCTGTCATGTTCTGCTTCACCATTGCTTCCATCCAATAAATAATCTACTATTATGAACCAAGGATAACCCGAAAAAATTTGGTCCATTGCACACTGAAAGACTTCATTTGCAGAATTTATTCCAAATGGCATCCTGAGGAATCTGTATTTCCCAAATGGAGTAGCAAAGTGGTTAGAAATGATGACTTGCAATCAAGCTTCACTTGCCAGAATGAACTCTTTGCATCCAAAACAAAAAAACAGTAGCATTCAGGATTAAGGATGCAACTTCTTTGACTGTGCGCATTGAATGATACAGTCTCTTCAATGCTTTGTTCAAATCTCTTGGGTCAATGCATATTCTGATTTCATCTGAGCCTTTTTTGAGAGCTGCTACCATGAACGACACCCATTCAGTTGGTTCTATGACTGGACAAATCACACCTTGATGCACAATTTTATTCAGCTGAGGCTTAACTTTATCCTGCATAGCTATCAGAACTCTTCTCACTGGTCTGACCACTGGAGTGACCTCTGGGTCTAAGTTCATGGAATACAGAACTGGAAGTTTGTATAACTTGTCATCAAAAACATCAGCATACTCTAAGAAAATTACTTCAGAATAATTAGAACTTGGAAATGCACTTACATGATGAACTTCTTTAGCAAAAGAAAGGAGATCCATTCCCAACTTATCTTTGAAACCCAATAAAGACTGTACTGGTCTTTGGACTACATAGAATAACAAGTTGTAGCAGTTCTCGGTCAAATAACATGAAAGCATCATTGAGCCTTCGTTTGAATTTCCTCACCTCCATAGGCAACAAATTTTGCACTACTAGCCACATTGAGTTGTTCATTAGTTCTCACGTTAGCAAATGTGTCTGCTGATACAACATTACACTATGAACCAGCATCTACTTTTAGCTCTGTGGATTTTCCATTAATCTGGATGATACAAAACACTTCGCATTTTGCTAATAAATTCACTGCATCAGCTGTTTCACCAAGCACTGATACACCATCTAAATAGAAAGATTACTGCTTCAGCCCTATTTGAGCAACTTGCTTTTTTTGTGTGATCTTTCTTTACAACTATATGAGGCTTATTGATTTGCAAAACTTTTGGAAATGGTTCCATTTTTGCACTTGTGACATTGCTGACCAAATGCTAAGCACTTCTCTCCTTTTGATTCATGATTTGCACCACAATTGTGACAATTAACAATAAAGCCAGATTTGGGTTTTGCTGAGTCATGCTTGTACCGCACTGAGCATGCTCCCTTCTTAGAACTTTCTGTAAAGCTACGTGGTTTTCCTGATGAACCAGCTGGGGCTGTGGCTGCTATGTGCTTAGGCCTACTTCTGTTTGCCACATACTGCATGCTATCTACATTTGCTCTAGAGCCTACTGAAACCATGCTCTTGTTACTTGCAAGCATACTTATGTGTTTTTCTGTCACCTCATGGATTTGACAAATCTTTATGGCTTTGCTCAACATTAAATCACTGTCACAAAGCAAAATCTTTCTCACAGCAGCATTATTAATACCACATAGAATCTTGTCCTTTATCAACTCATCTTTAAAGTCACCAAACCGACACTTTTTAGCTTTTTTTCTCAGGTCAGTTATATAAGCTGCAAAAGTTTCCCCTGGTTTCTGATCAATTGTGTAAAACAACTGCCTCTCTAATGTAATATTTGTCTGGGGGTTACACATTTATCTGAACTTGCACTTCAAACACTCGGGGTCTTCCCTTGATTCAGCCTGTACAAAAATATGATTTTTTTCACCTTCTTCTTCATATACTGCTGGTGCATGCATAAATGAATGCTCTCTTTCTATGGCTTCTGACCCAGTTAGGTTTAGCAAAATGAATGCCCTGGTGTATGCATCTCTATCTGCATAAGCTGCTTGTATGAAAATATCATACTCTTGCTCAAATATTCTCCAGTTTTCTGCAATATTCTGATCAAATACAAGTGGTAGCAGCTTTCGAAATCCAGAGAAGGGTTTTGCAAATAAGCATGAATACACACATGCACATATGCCAGATCCAGTATTTGTAACTTTGTCCAATACCTTTGTGCTTCTGAAATGATACCTTTTAGGATTTTTCAAAATTATGCTAATGGACAAACTTGTAATACCTTTGAATAATTGAACTTTGCGAAATAAGAGTCTTGGGCACTGTAATACTCTTGCAATATTGGTTTGCATTACTAAGGTCTTTTACTGACATTTTAAAAAAGCATTTCAAATAACTGCATGATGCGACTGAACTGGACATCTCTTGTCCAAACTCAGTAACATTTCAAAGTAATTGCACTTTGTGAATAACTGCCCACAGCACACTGAAATTTCACCAAAATTGTGGTAGCTTGCTAGGCAGCTGTTTACAGTGTAAGAAACACTCTGTAATGCGAACAGACACACCCAGCACAAGAACATTTTCAAAATGTCTATACTTTGACTGCATTTTATGAAATAGTTGCACTTTGCACACAATAAACTCTTCAAAATACATGCACAGTAATAAGCACACACTGTAAGCACTTTTGCACACTTCGAGATACTGTGAATAACTTTAGTTATGCCCTTGATACAATATGAAGTCGTAGTTATGCCAAAACACAGCACTTTGCCAAAACACATGCACTCGCTTTATTTTTGCTTAATGTGTCATTTTTGCCCTTATTATAACCGTGTTGCTTGTTTAAGCCCTTTTCATGCCCATTCTACTTTTCTTGGACTCATTTTACTCTAAACATGTCCAGTTTGCCTTAAACACACTCATTTTGCTTTAAACATGCTTGTTTTACTTTAAACATGTTCGTTTTGCTTTAGACATGTTCATTTTGCTTTAAGCATGCTCGTTTTGCTGTAAACATGCTCGTTTTGCTTTAAACATGCTCGTTTTGCTTTAAACATGCTTGTTTTGCTTTAAATATGCTTGTTTTACTTTACTGTTAATCGTTTCACCAAATACCTTTATTTTAAACATTCCCTTAAGTTAACAAACTGTTTGTGCCTTCTGCTTGCTTAATAATGTGATTGTGACCTTGTAATGCCCCATTTTGTCTTTTCCACCAAATAAACAGGCTGTGCTACTTCTCATTACCTTTAATTCTTTTCTGGCTCTATTTGTGCTCGTTTCTCTTAGTTTTACCTTCACTGTGGTCTCTGCACCTCATGGCTCCGAATATTATTCTCTGCAATCCCACTTTTGACACCATGTCACTCTCCTACTTTAGACACAATAGAAGACTCTTCAAGGGTTCTGTTCAAGCAGCTTTATTTTATACAAACACATCACTATAGAAGTTGACTGACTTTAACTTATGTAACTTAAATACAAACTAACAACTATGGTTTACTCTCTGGCTGCTCTTTCAAAATGGCACTACGGAATGCACATATCTGGAATATATACATGCACGTACAGTCTTTGACATGCTTCTTAAAGATACCGCACACATCACATGCACGCTGATCTACACCATTGATATCAGTGAAGGACTCTAAAAAACAGACCAGTTCATCATTTCTTTCCTGTAGGTTGAGGAAGAAAACCAAACAAGATCACCTTTGAAAAGCAGTATAAAGAGCAAAATGGCTCCCAGAAAAATAAATGACAGACATTCTAGTCTTCTCATAACTATTTAGGCTCATACAGACTTTCAGATATTTCCATCCTATGAGCTTAAAAACGTAGACTATTGAGCACTTACATTATAGACCCCACAACTAAACTTCAATGTACAGATCATTGCTTCTCTTTACAAGGCCCAAAACATTTGGAATCTACCCACCTCATCTTAAACACACATCCTCTTGGCCAAACATCTGTTCTTAACTAAAAGCGCACATCCAGAGAATGACTAAATCCCATCTCTAGTTACATAACCTAATCTGACCAATAATTTTTCTATAATATTCTCTCCAGGACAGAGACAAAAATTGGACAGTTGTGATCAGAACTCTACCCTACTTAACAAATTCAAATAAAGAAATATTGATAAGAGCATCATCTTTCAGATGACAGAGAGAAAGGACAGCTATTGTTAAATGGGGATTATAATATGCCATTAATTGTTGAAACCTGGCATTAGCCACGACTAGTACAGAGGTCATTCCTGATGTGACTTGACAAATCCATGTCAAACCCTGAGCTGTTGGACATGCTCCACTTAAAGAAATCCCAATCCATCAGAGCCACATGCTCCAGGGATCTAAACCTTGTCATCACAATGAAAAAAACATGCTGGAGGGATAGGTTCCTGACCCAGAGACTCCCCATACTCTGGAATAGACTGCCCATACATGTCAAGCAGAGCGCCTCATTGGCCCTCTTCAAAAGGAACCTTGATGATTGGATGGGAGATAGGAAATTCACCCCGGGGATCATGTCAGTCACCCTGCTAGACAGGGGTCCAGAGAAGTAAATATTGTGGGAAGAAATATCCAGGCAATTGTTATGGCTAGGCTTGCATATGCCCTAGGGCCGATAGCCTAGTACCAGCCTATGAACCTATGTCCCATGACTGATAAACGCAGGATGGTAAGCACCAAAATGTTCAAAAGAAACAGCAGTCTTGTACTGATGTTTCCAAATTTGCAATGTGAATCATTGCTAATGGAAATGGGCAACTATTTTTGAATAAGTGATTGGTGAAAAGCTTAATTTGCCTGTGGCATTTAGCCAATCAAAACTGGGGCTTCTGAATCTTTATTACACAGAATTTGCCAGAAATAATTGCAGTATTGCAGAGTTTTTAGAAACATTTAGCAGTTTGCTAAAATATATTCTGCAAGAACTTTAGAAAATTAAAATTTGCAATTTGACCCATAGCGATTTAGCAAACTTATGACACAAAATAAAAAAATGCATAGTGTTTCTCATATGAGGTAGCATCGACGGTTAGGGTAAAATGGGGCCCAGTTGATCTGCCAAGCACAATTAGTGTAAATTTGTTGGTGCAAAGGAACTGCTGAAAACCACGTGATCCTTTTGCCCAATGTTGTGTGACCATGAAGTTAGTATTAATAAAGTGAAAAGTGGGGGATAGTCTGTTAATCTTTTTTGAGAATAAAATAGCAATAATTTGTTGAAAATACATTACAATTGTAACTAAAGGGCCAATTACAAGCACTTTTCTTTGTGAGTCTATGAAGAAATAGGTAGCAGGATTTAAGTACTATTTGGAACCTTTATGTGGTCTGATGGTCTTGTATCTTGAAAGACAGAATTATCTCAACCCACTAAGATACGTGTTTCATTTAGTAGTCATTTGGACTTCCTGTGTATGGTATATTATAGATATTTAAGACTGATAAGGCTAGTGGGTTACTCAAAATGATTATTTAATTTTAGAAAAGTTTATAGGTTCATAGGTGTATAGTAGGCTAATGACTTAATGACTGCTGGGGCCTTCTATAAGTCTTACCAGGCATCCTAAATGTATCTCACAAGTTTATATGCTGGCCTTTGTAAGTCTAGCCAGGATTCCCAAATCCATCACACAAGTTAGTTTATGTGCCTTAGATGTTATTTTCCGACTAGGTTCCAAGAGCCTGTTTTCAGCGGAGGCCCGGGGAGAAACGCTCCAGATGCAGATTTTAAGGAGTATATGCAAGCTTCGGCAAGATTTTAAGGCTGCCTCTGTCCGGTAGACACACAGGTGCTAGACCCGAGTTCTATTTCCGATTTACCATTCACTGATCTAGGTTTCTCTTGAATAAAGTATAAAAATAGATGGGAAACCTGTTCCAGCGAAGGGGAATTTTCTGAGTCACAAACCTGTCCTTCTAACATGTCCTATTTATTTCACAAGAAAGGTTAAATCCCTAGATCAAGTAATTCTGTTGTTATTTGTTTTGTATATTTTCTTTTCTTACTACCTTAGACACATGTTGGTCGTAAGCCAGGTTACTATCTACACATGGACTCCAATCCCTGACTACTGGTTCTTCTATTAGAGGTGTGTTAGCAGTAAGGGTGGAAGACTTTCCAAAAATTACTATGCACTGTTTAAAGATGTGGCTTTAGCACCAGTCATTTGTCTGTTATTCTTTCCAGAAGGATGTTAGTGTCTTGGGTGGACTCTCTCACTGTAGCTAGTTTGCAATCATCTGAAAACTTGATAAGCCAAAGGTCCTTGATATTGGCTTTGAATTCTGAAAAATAGACAAAAAAAGGACTGGAACCAGCACAGATCACTGAGGGATTCCACTGGTGACTGGCCTCTTTATGGAGGTGGTCTCTCGTATCCTAACTTCCTGGGTCCTATCTGAAAACCAGTTGGCTATCAAGTGCATAACATAGGGATTTTTTTTATATCTATGAGTTTATTTACAATACCCAAGTGGGCAAGTGTATCAAATGCTTTTGCCAGCTGAATGTAAGGCAGTATGCCTTACATTTCTTGTTGTCCTTATCTATTGCTTTGGTGACCCTCTCAAAGAGGTCCATCAGTTTGACTAGGCATGATCTGCCTTGAAGAAATCGGTTTGGGTTGGATCCAGTGTCTGAAGGCTTTTTATGTCCTTATTAATGATTTCTATGATAATTCTTTCCATGGCCTTGTATTTGAAACCAGTCAGAATTATGTGTCTTTAGTTCCACAGGTCTGTTGCTGGTGCACCCTTGTGTATGACCAATGCAGTTCTACATACCACAAAGCCTGTCTGGAGGCTATGGTTAAACAGTGATTCCAGTGGTCCTGAAAGGTCATGTTTCAGGCTACTTAGAAGGCATCCCATAATGTTGTTGGGCCTTATCAATGCAGTGTTTTTGGTCTTAGAGAGTGCATCTAGGACCTGCTACCTAGTGATAGTATGGGGGGGGGTATGTTTGATGGTATTTCCTGGGGTGGCAGGGGGGGTAAACTGGAACTGACTTTGTCAGCCAGTAGATTTGCTGTATGTTCTGCCTCTATGTGAGTGGTTCCATATAAAATCAGCTCTGCACACTGCTGTCTGCTGCCTTTGAGGTTTCAGACATAATTAAAGAAAGAATTGTGGTAGTCCTTTGCTTGGGAGACTATATTTATCTCACATTTAGCTTTAGTAGACTTGATTTGCCCTCTTAGTTTTGTGTTTAAATTGATGAGTATGTTTTTATCATGCTGGCCATAGAAGTTCCTAATCTTGGCTATGACTTTTTCTACTTTTGTTGTACAAATTTTTTATCTTTGAACTACTTCAGGTTGGTTTGCTTTTTGATATAGTGCTGGGCTTATTTCTGATGGGCACAGCTATCTCTGCATTTACTAGCATTAGTGTACAGGGTTTCTGTGAACAACTGCACATAGGTAGCTGTATTCTCAGGGTTTGGGGAGCTTGAAATGTTGGCTGATTATCACTTAATAGAAGAAAAATTGTCTTAGAAAACATCCTAAATGTTTTGGGGTTAGCTGGGGTCACAGAATTGTTTTTATTATGAAGGTTACAGCTTTGTGGTGTGACCTTACCGAAGAGGATAGTGCACTGGGAGATACAGCATTGTCCCATATTTGTGAGAACCAGGTTGACTATTTCTTCAGTCTTAGTGGCTGTATGGACTATCTGCTTTAGTATGTTTGTGCTTACAAAGTACAGGAATCTATGAGCATGCATGTTTGGGGTCATGTAAATATCCTATTTTTATTGGGAATGTTGAAGTTGTCAGTGGATATGGTATTAGTTTGAATAGCAAAAGCCTCCAGTTAGATCTAAGTACAAGCTATCGTTTTTTTGGACCATAGAGGGTGACCTATAGCTTGCAAGGATATGATATGGAACTTTGCCTATCGAAATCTGGATGTGGAGGAACTCAAGTGCATCATCCTGTTTGATGACCCTTGAGGTGTGTTTGTCATTGATATAGATTGAGGCAACTGCATCTTTGGTGTCTGCCTGTGTAGTCGCTGCCTGAATGTGTGGAAGGCATTCTAGCCTGCACTGCTGGGGTACCTTCTGCAGCTTTAAACCATGTTTCTGTAATGACACAGATGTCTACAATGTCCAGAGTGAGGGGAGCCTGGACGGACTTACGTTTCTTGCTTAGGCTCCTGGCAGTGGGCAGTAACACGTTTAGATTCCCTTGGGTTGGTTTTGTTATTTCAGAAGATTTGCCAATTTGGCAATACCCAAAAAAGGGTCTATGGGGGAGAACAATGTGTTAACCAGAATTGAGGGGACAGGCATACACCATCCTTGACAAAGCAATGTGGTCCGTAGACCATATCCTCCTATGCTGACAATATTGTACTACTTTTGGAATGACACAAGAAATGAAGTCAGTTATTGAAGTCAATCATCATTTGTGCATATTGTGGCATCATTGTTTGTGATGGTAGAATTCTGCTCGGACCTAGGCACATACCATAGTCTGAGAGCTTCGTAATGTCACTCATCATATACTCCATGGAGGTACACCTCAGGCCATTGCACCCACATGCACTAGGACTGAATATTACTAGCACCTGTGGTCTAATGACTTAAATCCATGAGTGATTTGGAAGATCCTAGCCCCTGACAGACAGCTGTCCAGAATTTTTCCATTGTTCAGTCTGGAGAACAGGACATCTTTATTTCTCACAATGGAGAGTCCCATGACTGGGGCAGCCATGATGGTGCATCAGTTAGCGTTGCCGCCTCACAGCAAGAGGTTCTTTGGTTCGATCCTTGGCTGGGGTGCCTTCTGTGCAGAGTCTGCATGTCCTCCTTGTGGTCATGTGGGTTTCCTCCATGTGATCTGGTTTCCTCCCACATCTCAAAGCCATGCTGTAGGTGGATTGGACACTCTAAATTGGCCCTAGATGTGAGTGTGTGTGTGTGTCTTCTGTGGAAGGTTGGGCACTGGGCTAGCAACTCGACACCGTAAAACCCCATTGCCAATCATGAGCGGACAGGTGATCCACTGTAGCGACCCCTAACTGGGAAAAGCCGAAAGAAGAATGAGAGTCCCATGACTGAAATTTTGGGGAGTATGTTGATTTGTCTTATGGACAAGTTTGGTAACTAAAGTTAAGTGTGCAAGACACTGTGGTTCTGTATGAAGCTACCATGTATTACTAATGTTTATGCCTAGAAAACCAGATAAGTAAGTAATTTGCAAATACATGAAACCATGTTGTAGAGAAGAATTTGTTAATATGAATAATACTGATGACAGACATAGTCTGAATAAGAAGCCCTGTGAAACTCCATAGAAGAGTAATTTGCAGTCAGGTATCCTAACCATATTATGTTGTCTTTTACGTAATATTTGAACAACATATGCGTGGTCACATCGAAACAAAAGGAAGCTGTTATTGCAGTAAAATATTACTATGAAACACTGCCAAAACTCTGACTAAGCACATAAAAATGCTTTTTTATGAGTTTATATTTCTCATTTGAGTTCAGATGTTGTTATTGAAGAAGATGAGTATATGGAAAGTGTTTAGGACTTTGTCAAGTTATGGAAAGCAGATTGTTTTTGTCCTAATGACACATTTGTTGAACTGAGAAGGCTTTTCATTGTGTATGGAGTTTGATTGATGAAAGAGGACTGACACTAATATAAATCATTAGTTAATTAACCACATAAATTAACTGGTCTATTGATCCTTTTCAGCGATAACACAGACAAAAGTGGCTATATACATATTACATAAAGACAATACAGTAATTTCAAATATTAAGTTCAGGAAATCATGGCACAATATAAAAACAAACATTCAGTGCAGAAACAAACAATTGATAAGATTATTCTAAGTGTAAGTATCAAGGTTTACAACTGGGTGTACAATATATTAACCATTATAAATGACTTTACATGACTCATTCTAGTTTTGATGTGTACAATAACTCAACAATCTATAACTGATCATGTACGCACTTAAGTTTAAGTACTGCTTCAGAAAAAACTACATTGTTGGCATTAAAATCTTTGGACCTTTCCACTGTGTTTTGTCTAATAACAATTCAGAAATGTTTTCTTTATTATGACACTATGATATCTATTCTGTTCACAGTTTAAGCTGTAGTCTTCTAAAGTAGGATGGAAAGGTAAGTTCTTTAATATTATTTTCATCTTGAATTGTTGTATCCTTTTGTGTTTTCTACTTCCTAGTCCATTTGCATGATACTATGGGTTCTAAATAACAGAAGGTTAAAGCAGTTGTAAGCACACACAGAAAAAAGAAACAAAGAAGTTGAAGGGAGCCTTGCAGTTGGTGTGGAGGATTAAGGTTCTTGTTTACTGTGGCTAAAGTACATGACTTGAGTCTGTGTTGCTCTGAACAAGTAACTTAACTACATAATGCCACCTAACTGCGGCATTGCACAAACACACGCACACACACCCACAGACATGCACACACACACACACACACACACACACACACACACACACACACACACACACACACACACACACACACACACACACACACACCTTGTTCATTGGTAATGTTTCTCTCTTATTGCAGTAGATAGCGCTGCACTAACCTCACTCTGTCTTGTTTGCAATGCTAAAACAACTATTCACATCTGCAAAATCACTCAGCATAATGATGCATGAATTTCAACAACAATCCCTATCTCAGGCTGGCTGCCTGATTCAAGTCAAGTCTTGGAAGTCAATTCTGGAAGTCATCTCTGGTGTGCCTTTCATATCATGTGTGCCTGTTCTAATGTGAATCTGTCCTCCAATTTAATTGCTTGATGAGCATGATGTCTGCTGTACTCATGTGTCCACATGCATGCACTCTAAGCAGAAAATTGGACTTCAGCAAAAAACAACTTTTTGAAAGCAAAAAAGGACTTTTTTTCATTAATGTTATATTGGAGGGTCCACCTTTTAGAACTGGGGCCTAGGCAGCTGCCTAAGTCACCTTGTGCTGAACCAGCCCTACTTCTCATGGATTTGCACCCCTCCATGGCAAGGTATACTACTCTTGTTAAAACTATTACTAAAACAGCTCGCATGAATGACAATGAAAATGATGATGAGGGCGGTGCAGTGGTGCAGCGGTTAACGCTGTTGCCTCACAGCAAGAGGATCTCAGGTTCGATTCTCGGCTGGGGTGCCTTCTGTGTGGAGTTTGCATGTTCTCCCTGAGTTCACGTGGGTTTCCTCCCACATTCTAAAAAGACATGCTTCTGGAGCATTTCTCCCCGGGCATCTGCTGAAAACAGGATCTGTGGAACCTAGTCAGACTTTCCTGGTCAACAAATGTTAAATAAAAATAAATAAATAAAATGACAACTTTTGAACTGCACACTTACCTTGTAAACATTTAGCCTTTAGTAGTGCAACTTATTCCTTATTTTAAAAAAAACTGGGAGATTGTCTGTTTGTAATCTTTCATAGCATAATGAGGTTTGTGATGAAAGGAGATGCTGTCAACACAGCTAGCTGGAATTTTGTACATAATTATATGTCATTGGTGAATATCTAAATGATTTATATAACATACTTGTGTTACAAATGTATTACAACTGTATGTCATTTGTATATCAAACTGCTTGTACAGACATGTGTGTTGAAAAGTATTTGTAAAATGTTTGTATTTAAAATGGATCCACAGTGTGCCCCCCTGGAAGAGAACAGAAATATGCATGCACTATTGTAACTGTTTAAATGGATATATTTTAACAGCGGAAACTGGAATACAGCAGGTTAACTTCAGTCCAGCAAACTTTAAAAATTACTTTATGGCTAGGGCATAAAATATGGTGTCTTTCAGTTTTTAATGCAGCTAGAGACAGAGAGTCTGTGTTGGAATCTTTCTGTATTATCTTTGGAGTGAACTAATTACTACCCCTGAACGCATGAAGGAATGCAATTGTTTTATGACTTCCAGCATCTGCCAAAAGACCTGAGGTCTATGCATTTTTCACAGGTAGATGCTACATACTGCCAGCTTCCAGCAGTGGGAGTTTCACCTCGGAACTAGAAGTCAGATGACAAGAAATTATGTCATTCTACAAGCTATCACAGCAGTAATATTATAGATATTCATTTAACAAGTCTTTTAGAGAGAAAGAACATTCTGCATTCTGTCCTGGACCTGACAACTACTAGAAGAACCATTCACCATATCTGCCATGCTCTATAGTAAGTAAGTTACTAGGAAATAATATAATTGTTTTAGATATAGTATGTCATATAGTGAAGCTTAGTTTAGATATTTTTCTTTATTTGTGTGAGCCTGTACTGTAATGTTATTTTACATATTTCCTGTGGTTCTGAACTCTAATGTTACTGTAAATATATATTTAGTATTGTCTTGTTATTTTATTATTTATTATTAAATATATTTAAACCTCACATTGTGGCAGATCTGTGTAGAGATGTTTAAGTTTTGAGAGTACTTGCATATTTATTTGGTGACACTGTATTGGCCACTCCTAATAGCCTTACTCTTGGTCAAACTACCATTTGTATTAGTATTAATATTTCACAGTAAGATTGGACACCCTTTGTTAAGGGCCCTAAAGTAGCTGATAAGGAGTGTCTGGTGGCAGTGATAACTACCTTATAGTTTGTGCAGAAGGAGGTGTGTGTGTGTGTGTGTGTGTGTGTGTGTGTGTGTGTGTGTGTGTGTGTGTGTGTGTGTGTGTGTGTGTGTGTGTGTGTGTGTGTGTGTGTGTGTGTGTGTGTGTGTGTGTGTGTGTGTCAGCTACTTGGGCATGGACACAAAGCACTGGTTGGACAGAGAGGGTGCTGGCGGTCTTGGCTTTGTCACTCAGCTGAGATCTTAGCTTGGTAAGTGCCAGTGGGGAGTATTACTGGGGACATGGAGAAAGAGAAAGAAACCAGCCTGGACTGACTCTGGTCTCTGTGTGCTCTTAAGGGAAATTGCAATTGATGCAGAGAGCTATATCTGGAAATACTGTGTGTGTACCTGTCATCCTCTCAGTGAACATCACACACTATTGCTAGGACTGAGGCTCCTTGATTAGTGGCCCAGTGGAGGGTCATCACAGGGTTTATAGCAGCTGCTAGGGATAATATCATGTAAATTTGAAAATGCTAGCAAGGCAGTTATGCTGATTAGACATTGACTAATGAATGTTCCCCAATAGTTGTTTCTATGCACTGCAACCAAAAGTCAAGCCATGCAAGATGCTCCTAACACGATCACCTGCCAAGTTCATTGTGAAGGAAATGGGCAGGTGTAAGACACTTATGGAGATGCGAGGAAAAGTGTTACTTTCTTACCCAACAGAGGTTCTACAGAGCAAAACAGGTCTCATAGTTAGGCAACACAAACCTACTATACATACTCCATGTCAGTATTCACATGTTACTACCACCCTGCATCTCAAAGTTTTGTGTGCAACTCAATGGATACACCATGACAGGCTGTATTACTAGGGTGCTCTATGGTCTATGGTATGTTCCAGAAAATAAATAAATAAATAAATAAATTAGTTTGGTCACAAGAGACCAGACCTAGGTCTCTAGAATGTGACCTGGTGAATTGTCATGGCTGCCAAGGACAATGAGTAAAAAAGGTGGTACAACAAGGAAAGCCTAGCCATATTTTCATTTGTTTTTTTGTATAAGGACCACTGGGAGAGCCTGACTAGGGTTTCTTATGAGAGTTCTCAATATAATGTGGATGTCTGGCACAGTCTTGTCAGTGTAGTGTCTGATGCCATTGGCGTACTCCACCTGGTGAGCAGTGCAGGCTCCACTACAGTGGCTTGAGGCACCATCATAACCTTTTTATTCAGTGGAAAGAAGAAGCCAGAGTTGGGCAGCTGAGGTGTACTTCAGTTATCTGTCTTGTCTGCGCAGTCATATTGGTTTTCTGATTTTTAAATGTGTTATTACACACATATAACTTAATGATCTTTATTTTCCTTCTAGCTTGGGAGGTTATATTGGGGGACATCCTTCTGCATTTGAGTCAAATGGACAGGTTTTCTATGGACAGGAGTGAATATTATTAGTTTTCATTTTGTAATTATAATTGCATGATGGGGGTCATTGATGTAATTGTTATGTCAGCAGCATGTTAGAGTGTGACTAAATAAAAATAATGCTGCAAAGCTTAAGGTGTGAAGTGTACATGGATAGCACATTTCCTGGTATTCTTTGTATCCCACTAGAGGTAGAAACATACTTTAACTGGTCATTACTAACATGGGCAATCGTTGATCTACACCAATAGTTAATTCCTCCCTGGTTAGATCTGACCACAAACTAATCACCTTGAAATCTACATCCCTAAAACCCCTCCCCCTGCCCCACAAAGGTAACCACCATGAAAAACATCTCCAAAAATAACTTTGGGCTCCTAAAAACAGAGGTGGCTAACTTCACAGCACCCATGCAAATGGAGAATAGTTGAATGACTGCTGAATCATACACCAATGCACTGTACGAACACATACACAAATGCATGGATCTCGCCATTCCCAATAGAACCAAGACGCTCTCCTTCAAAAAAAGGAATTCAATCTGGTGGCCCCCAGCCATAAACAAACTCTACAACAGAAGGAGGAAACTGATGCAGAATAAGGTGAAGTCCCAAGATGGAAAAACTTCCTTATCAGCCTCGACAAAAAGTTGAGATCCCTCATCAAATCCTCTAAAGCTAGCTATGAAAACAGAATTGCAGCAGATAGTAAAGACAACCAAAAGGCCTTCGATAGTTATGTAAAGAATCTCCATGGCAATACCCAGATTTGCTCTGAGCTACTGCACAATGGTACCTCCTATACCAAGCCAACAGATATTGCCAATATACTGGCTGACAGATTCAGTGCCACCTTTACCCCTGTCTCCCCCACCAAAACACCAATCACAATACCACTAGATTGCCAGGCACCCTGTATTTCTGCTGCACAGGTTAAAACAGCACTGTCCAAGGCCAAGAATACATCTTCTATGGGACCTGACAATATCCCTGGCTGTGTTTTACATGAACTGCAGAGTGAATTGGCACCACATGAACTGCAGAGTGAATTGGCACCACACCTGTGTGCCCTGTACAATCACAGCCTCACCTCGGGCTTTGTCCATACCGAATGGCACACTGCTATAGTCACCCCTCTCCACAAAGGAGGAGCAACTACTGACCCTGGGAAATATCGCTCTATTAGTGTGATGAGTCTGATATGCAAAACTATGGAACTTGTCATCATGAACCTAATAAACAAGGATAGAGGGATTCTCCAAACTCTGGATCCCACACACTCTGGTTTTGTGAAGGGTAGATCATGCCTGCTCAACCTGGTCAACTTCATGGACAAACTCAAAAAACTCCAACTATTCTCTGTCTCATATTGTCTACTTAGATGCAATCTCTGCTTGTCTTACAAGTCCATGTTTGATCCAGCTCTGCTAGAAGTGCTACATCTAAGGAAATCCCAATCCCTCCACACCACACGCTCCAGAGACCTCAACCTCATTACTACAATAAACAGAACATGCTGGAGGGACAGGTTCATAACCCAGAGACTGCCCATGCTATGGAATAGACTTCCCATACATCTCAAACAGAGCACCTCACTGGCCCTCTTCAAGAGAAATCTTGATGAGTGGATGGGAAATAGAAAATTCACCCCAGGGATCACTCCAGTGGCTCTACTCGACATAAGCACTGGGAACTAAGGTCGGGTGGCACAATGCCAGGGTAATCCTATGGACTAGGCTTGTAAAGGCTCTAGGGCCATTAGCCTAGTACACACCTATGAACCTATGAGCATAGCATTATGCAGCTTTGAAGCCTTAACATTGTATACATGTTAGATTTAGACATGTTAATGAGAATAACAATAGTATGACAGAGGTACACATCATTACCCCAGTAAAACTGCTACTTACAGGCAAAACATTAGCCTTAGCCAGAACACATCTGTAGACACACACCTCAGGCATTCCACCTGCACCTCCCTTTTCTGATAGCTCATCCTGGAATAGAGCTAGTTCTATACCACATGTGGGCAGTTTGTGGCAGCATACTGATACATAGCTTTGCTGCTTTAGTTGAATGATGTTCTTCATACATAACATACGTGTCTTATGCGTATGTTTAGTTCTGTCTCTCTCCTTTCCATCCCTTTGTCATTATCTTTATATTTATATATTTATATATATATATATATATATATATATATATATATATATATATATATATATATATATTTATTTATATATGTACATATTATAATTAGTTTTTCTGGGTTGTTTTATTTATTTCCATTTATTTTTGCATTTTATATAGCAGCATGGCTGTGCTGAAACTGTAGCCTCCAGCAGGGCCAACCATCACCAGCATGTACCCCCACCTGAAACCCAGCATGACTCCCCACTAAGCAAATCAGTAGCAGACAGGAGACTACGTTTGCCACTTCTGGTGGTGTCTCACCAGATGAGACCACCTTTGTTCCTTCTAGTGGCACTGCCAAGGGTCAGCAATATGTCACACATATGGAGATGTAGAGGTGGGAGGCTTCTGATAGACCAGACTGGTGTTTTGAAGACCTATCAGCTCCTACTACAACCTCTGATATAGCACAGTGGGGAAGGTGACTAGGGTGCTGTCTGACCTTCTCCTGTATATAATATAATGCAGTACAGAAGGCCATGCCAACCCTAATGCCCATACTGGAGTTACTATCTCTTGTGTGCCATTCCTCTCCTTCATTTAATGATGTGAAAACAAGAA
This sequence comes from Protopterus annectens, assembly GCF_019279795.1. Taxonomy (NCBI): domain Eukaryota; kingdom Metazoa; phylum Chordata; order Ceratodontiformes; family Protopteridae; genus Protopterus; species Protopterus annectens. The sequence goes on along the minus strand of NC_056729.1, from coordinate 1,925,288,099 downwards.
ATAATTTTATAAAGTATTTACATAAAAAGAAGGTGATAAATTTGTTAAAAAGATGGCAGACAAATACTGACATTTCTCCAAAATGCTCTTTTAATCACCACTTCTAAAGTCAGGGACAACTTGTCCTATAACTCGAAATGCAAATAATTTCCATTTTGCACAGCCTTTGTGTGCAGATAATTACATTTTTCCTTGTCCTTTGAATGCACTGGATAAAGATACTCATAAGTGCTCAACATCAGCTTCCTGGTAATTTTACCTACAATGAAGCTGTTACAGCCATTACCGTTGGTGAGATAAACTAAATCAGTTAACATAAACTAAATCAATTAGTTGGCAACAGGATGAGTAGAATGAATGCTTATAGGTGCATAGTATAAAATAACACATCCTTTATTTATGTATGTATGTATTTATTTAACTATTTATTTATTGGTAGTGATAGAATGAGATTATCTTTAATTTTCCAAATTATGTAATAGAACTATTAACCTATTGTACAAAACAGGAAACAAATAATGTAATAATAGCAGATAACTGAACTCATGACAAGTGTTTTGACTTTTGCAGTCTGTGACTTAAGACCATTGTATAGAAGAGGAATGTTTCATCTGAGGCTAACTATCAGGCAATATTATTTAAAAGGACAAAGTATCTTTGGTCAAGTCAAATACAAAAATACCAGAATGTATTATCATTAAAGCTCTAATTGTTTTGTTTTTCTTTTTACTTTCAATGGCTTAAGGATTGTATACATTTCCTCTTTTATAAAAGCAGACAGAGGTAATCCAGAGGGCTCAAGTGAAGTCTGGTATCCCTCCTTTGACTTAGAGGGTAACAGGACTAACAAGAAATAGAGTATAAAGGATTAGTTCAGATAAAATCACTTTAGCTAGCAGATCTAGGAGACATTCTTTCTCTGATACCCTCCCTATGAGAGGAGTAGACACCTTGTTGAAGTTTCCAGTGTATTCAGTTAAGCAGGTAGATGGACAAGTGTTCTTGTTCTAATGCATTACATTCAACAGGTAATTTATTTAAAGGCATTGCAAACAATACTGGGAGGGTCCATGGGAGCTGATTGGAAGAAAATCTGCAAGATGGAAAAACAAGGATCCAATCAAAACTTAGAGGTTAGTTCCTTATTTGAGTATTCCTGAAAGACCCGTGAGGGTTTACCTGCTCAACAGCCTATGGAACCTCATTCTTAGTTAAAAGTGTCACTTTTGTATTAGGACACAAATAAACGAGTCTTCGTGGGTTCTGTTCAAGCAGCTTTATTATATACAAACACATAACTCTAAAGACTTATTTAAGTAACTTATACACAAATTAGTGACTATGACTATGCATGCTCAGTCCCTGGCTGCCTCTTCAAAATGGCACTATGGAATGCACATGTCTGGAATTTATACATGTGCATACAGCCGCATATACTTCTTAAAGATATAGCACACACAATTCAGACTCTGATCTACATTATCCTTCTTTGAGAGATAGATCATATAATTGTTATGAGGGTATTCGGCATGCAGAAATCACAAATGGTCATTAGTCATGCATTATACAATACTAAATACACATAAATATACTACCAAGTTCACATAGCTGTGTATCACACAATAGGCTTCGATACTCACCCACATTGTGTGAGGTAAAACTGAGCGTTAGCTTTAGCAATGGGAACAGTTTCAGCACAATGATTGTCCTGTGGAAAGTTCACATCACTTCCTGGAATAGAATCAAGATTTGGAACACTTTCTGGTCTGGAAACAGTGTCTGATTATTTCTTAGATTTTAAGTCTGCATCACAGAAACAATGTTGTGATTGCAACTATCGTGATTGTTCTGGTACAGGAAGAAGATGTTCATGGTTCCTCCTATATTCCACACCTCCAGAGTTTACCAAGTATGATCTCTGCTCAGCACAGGTACCTGTTATTTGTCCTATTCGATCAAAAGCTTTTGTTGTCTGGATTTGTACTATCTTTCCTTCCCTCAACGGACGAAGTAATCTGTTCAATTGGTTGTAACCAGATTTCTGGATATTACACTTCTTAAACAGCTGAGCCTTGATGGTTTTATTGTTTTTCAATTTAGGCTGCAACAAACTTGAAGAAATAGGTAGTGTAGTTCTAGTTTGTTTGGAAAGCACTCTTTGAGTAGGTGAGTCAAGAATATCATAACGGGGTATGTTTTTGAGTTTCAGCAGATTCAGGAATCCTTCTGTTTTGTCGTGCTTTAACTTTTCAAGTAATTGCTTTGCACTCTGTACTGTGCATTCAGCTAGACCATCGGACTGAGGATATTCAGGACTTCTAGTGACATGTACAAAGTCCCATTCTTTGTCAAGTTTCTAAACAACTGTCCCATTGTTTTGCAAATGTCTGAAACAACTCACTAGTGAAATGAGTACCATTGGCAGAAAATAACTTGTGTGGACTACCATGAACTGAGAAATGACGTTTCAACTTAATAATAACAGCTGTTGAGGTTAAGTTTGGTAGCAGATCAATTTCAAACCAGTTTGAATACGAGTCTATCAAAACTAAGTAGTGTTGATTGTTCCATATCAGTTGCTACAGTAGACCAAGGTAGTTCAGGAATTGGACTTAGCTGAAGTGGTTCTCTTGGCAAATGCAGTCTAGTACTATTGCATACTGAACAAGATGAAAGAACTCTATCAGTGTCTTTTGATAATGAAGGCCAGAATACTAATTCTCTTGCTCTTCTCTTAGTGGATGAGGTTCCTGGGTAGCCACGATGCAAAATTTGAATATATTCTTGTTGTAAGGAAGCATGAACAACAATTTTAGGACCTTTGAAAATGATCCTATCTTCCATCAACAATTCATCTATGTAAGGAAAATACGCTTGCACCTCAGGTGATACACTTAACTTATAAAGGTCTAGTGGTGGAAAAATTACGCACTGACATCACAACAAAGTCAAAAGTTTCTGCATCAAGCTGTTCTATTGTATTTCTATGTGATCTGGATAAGGTATCAGCTAGCTAGAGCAATTTGCCTTTAGTGTAGATCAATTTGAAATTTTACTTTTGCAATTTACTGTAAGCATCATTCTCTGTAATTTTGTTGGAGTGGAATGCATATATTATTTAGAATGGTAAGTAGAGGTTGATGATCAGTTTCAATCTGAATAGCGCAACCATAAATATAATCATGAAACTTGCAACATGCAAATACTACAGCTAAAAGCTCTTTCTCAATTTGAGCATTTTGCATATCAGTTTGGGTTAGTGTTCTAGATACATAGGCTACTCTTCTGTTCTCTTGAAGTAAAACTGCACCTAGGCCAAATTTTAAAGCTTCACAGGAAAGAATAACTGGTTTGTTCACATCACAGTATCTTAAAGTAGGTGGGGTGGCAATGTTCTGTTTCAGGTCTTCAAATACCTTCTGATGATGTTCCAACCATGAGTATGCAACATTTTTGCATGTTAGCTCTCTCAAAGGTGCTGTCAACTCACTGAAGTCTTGTACAAACTTGCCTAAATAGCTGATCATGCCCAGAAAATTCTGTAAGCTTTCTACATTATCTGGTGCTGATACTTTTAGAATAGCTGCTTGCTTGGTCGGGTCAGGTCTCAAGCCTGTACTTGTAAACAAATGACCTACATACATAACTTCTGGAAATCTGAATTTGTACTTCAGAAGATTGAGCTTTAAGTTTACTTCACGTGCTCTGTACAGAACTTTCTTGAGGTTTCTGTCATGCTCTGCTTCATCATTGGCTCCAACCAATACATCATCTACAATTATGGCACAAGGATAACCTAAAAAATTTGTTCCATTGCACATTGAAAAACTTCACTTGCAGAATTTATTCTAAATGGCATCCTTAGGAATCTGTATCTGTCCAATGGAGTACCAAAAGTAGTTAGAAATAAGGATTTGTGACCAAGCAACACTTGCCAAAATGAACTCTTTGCATCCAAAACAGAAATACAGTGGCATTCAGTATTAGAGCTGCAACTTCTTTGACTGTGTGCATTGGGTGATATGGTCTTTTTAATCCTTTGTTCAAATATCTTGGGTCAACGCATATTCTGATTTCATCTGAGCCTTTTTTGTAAGTTGCAACCATGGATGACACCCATTCAGTTGGTTCTGTGACTGGACAAATCAAACTTGCTGCGCCATTTTATACTACTGAGCTTTAACTTTATCTTGCAAAGCTATCAGAACTCTTCTTGCTGGTCTGCCTACTGGAGTGAACTCTGGGTCTAACTTCATGGAATACAGAGCTGGAAGTTTGTCCAATATGTCATTGAAAATATCAACATACACTGAGAAAATAGCCTTTGAGAAATTAGAACTCAGAACTGCACTCACATGATGAACTTCTTTATCAAGTTATCCCACTCCACAAGGGGGGAGCCACCATGGACCCCATTAGCCTGATGAGCCTGGTCTGCAAGGCCATGGAACGTATCATCATGGAACTTACAAACAAAGATGTTGGTAATCTCCAAACTCTGGATCCCATCAGTTCGGGTTTGTAAAAGGCAGATCATGTCTCTTAAACCTGATAGACTTCTTTGAAGCAGTCACCAAAGCCGTAGACAAGGGTAAGGTGGTTCACACAGCCTATCTAGATCTTGCCAAGGATTTTGACACCATCCCCCACTCTGGAATTATAGATAAACTCACTAAACTAGGTATAAATCCCTATGTCACATGATGGGTTGCCAACTGGCTCACTGACAGAACCCACACTGTGAAAGTAGCAGACTCTAAATCCGACTTCAGACCAGTGACAAGTGGAGTACCACAGGGTTCAGTCCTGGGTCCTCTCCTATTTGGTATCTACTTCTCTGAAGTACAGGCTAACACAGAAGGACTTTGGCTAATGAAGTTCACAGATGATTGCAACTAGGAGCCATAATCAAAACTCCTAACGATGTGAACATCCTACAAAAGGGCCTTACTGAGACATATGCCTGGTGTCAAAGCCATGGCCTCAAGCTCAATGTCAAAAAGGGCATTGTCATCCCCTTTGGTAAAAACTCTGTACCCATGAACTACAACATAGGCGGTAGTATACTTAACACTGAAAGTGTGATAAGAGACCTTGGGACACAGGTGGACAGTAGTCTCTCCTTTGATAATCACATTGTCACAGTAGTCAGAAAATCCTTCTATGTGGCACACCTCATCACAAAAGGTTTCTCATCCAGAAAAAAAGAGGTCATTGTTCCCCTCTACTCATCACTCATTAGACCCATTATAGAGTACAATGCCCCTTTTGGTATGTACCTCACAAGACATCTACAACAACTGGAAAGGCCACAGAAATACCTCACAAAGAAGATTACCGGCCTCAAACAGATGCCCTACGCAGACCGTCTCAAAAAACTCCAGCTTTACTCCGTCACATATCGCCTACTCAGAGGTGATCTTTGCCTAACATACAAAGCTATGTCAAACCCAGAGCTGTTGGACATGCTCCACTTAAAGAAATCCCAATCCCTCCGAGCTACATGCTCTAGGGACCTAAACCTTGTCACCACATTAAACAGAACATGCCGGAGGGATAGATTCCTGTCCCAGAGACTTCCCATACTCTGGAATAAACTACCTATCTATATCAAACAAAGCTCCTCATTAGCACTCATCAAGAAAAATCTTGATGATTGGATGGGAAATAGGAAATTCACCCCGGGGATCACATCTGTGGCTCTGCTCGACAGTGGCACAGGAAAATAATTTTCTTGGGTGGCAAAAGCCAGGATACCTTTTTGACTGGGCTTGTATAGGCCCCAGGGCCGATAGCCTAGTACCTACCTATGAACCTATGAAAGCAGATTCATTCTTAAACTATCGCTGAGAGCCAATAAAGATTGCACTGGTCTTCGGACTACATAGAGTAACAAATTGTAACATTTCTCAGCCAAAAATTATGAAAGCTTCACTGAACCTTCGTTTGAATTTCTTCACCTCCATAAGCAATAAGTCTCACCCTGCTGGTTACGTTGAGTTGTTCACTAGTTCTCACTCTTGCAAATATGTCTGCTGATATAACATTGCACTTTGACCTAGTGTCTACTTTGAGCTCTGTTAATTTTCCATCAATCTGGACAGTACTAAACACCTCTCTTCTTGTTAACAAGTTTACTGCATCATCTCTTTCACCAAGCACCGATACACCATCTACATAGAAAGCTGACTGTTTCGGCTCTACTTGATCAACTTGCTTTTTTGTGCGACCTTTCTTTGCAGCTGTGTGAGGCTTATTTGATTTACAAAACATTTGGAAATGGTTCCATTTTTTCCACTTGTGACATTGTTGACCAAATGCTAAGCACTTCTCTCTTTTAGATTCTCACCACAATTGCAGAACTTAACAATAAAGCTAGATTTGGGTTTTGCTGATTCATGTTTGTGTTGCACTGAGCTGGCGCTGGAGCTTGCACTTTTCCTGGAACTTTTCAAAAAACTTTGTGGCTTCTTTGGAAATCCTGTAGCTGCCACATGCTTAGGCCTGTACTTGTTTCCCATGCATTGCATACTATCTACGTTTGCTCTGGGGCCCACTGAAACCATGCTCTTGTCACTCGCAAGCATACTTGTATGTTTTTCTGTGACCTCATGGATCTGAAAAATCTCTGCAGCTTTGTTCAGTGTTAAAACACTCACAAAGTAAAATCTTTCTCACAGCAGCAATATTAATACCACACACAAGCCTGTCCTTTGTCAGCTCCTCTTTTAAATCACCAAAATTACATGTTTTTAGCTCTGTTTCTCAAGTCAGCTATGTAAGTTGCAAACGCTTCCCCTGGTTTCTGATTTCTTCTGTAAAACAAATGCCTTTCTAATGTAATATTCATTTGGGGTTTGCACATTTCTCTGAAATTGTTCTTTAAAACACTCACCGTCTTCCCTTGATTCTGCTTGTTCAACAATATAGCCATCTGCACCTTCTCCTTCATACACTGCTGGTGAATACTCAAATGAATGCTCTCTTTCTATGGCCTCCTACCCTGCTAGGTTTAGCAAAATGAATGCCCTGGTGTGTGCCTTTCTATCTGCTTAAGCTGCTTGTGTGAAAATATCGTACTCTTGCTCAGATATTCTCCAATTCTCTGCAATATTCTGATCAAACACAAGTGATAGGGGTTTTCAAACCCTGTCTGCCATATTGACAGATACCAGCAAAGGTGTTTTGCGAATAAGCATGAATATACACACATATACAAATACATACATTTCTGGCATAAACAGTACTTGCCCAATGCTTTCATGCTCTTAATTTATACTTTTGTTGGGCTTATCAGAAATATGTGAATGAACGAACTTGTAGTACTTTCGAATAACTGGACTTTGCAAAATAAACTTCTCAGGCATTTCGATACTTTGCTGGACTTTGTGAAATAAACTTTTCGGGCATTTTGATACTTTCAGAATATTATTGGTAAAGGCAGAAATGCTAAAGTAATTTACCATCACTTGCTATATCTTTGGAATTTTATCGATAAAGGCAGAAATGCTAAAGTGATTTATCATCATTTGATAAAGTCATCAATTTAAGAAACATCCGAGAACTTTACGATGTGACTGAGTAGTTCACGAGGATTACAGTGCTCTTGTAATGTCATCTTTTGCAAGAAAACACCTTTTGTCAGTGAAAGAAACATGCTAAATTGAACATCAGTTGGTTTAAACTCAATAACTTTCAAAATAATTGTACTTTATGAATAACTGCATACAGCACATTGAAATGTCCCCAAAATGGCTAGGCAACTCTTTGCAGTACAAGACACACTTGGTAATGGCAGCACTTTGAAAATAGACACACCGAGCAGAAGAACTTTTGTTTTGAAATGGCTATACTTTGTGTTTCATGAGATAGTTGCACTTTGCACACAATGAACTCTTAAAAACACATGCACAGAAATAAGCACACATTGTAAGCACTTTTACACACTCTGAGATACTTCAAATAACTTTACTTACACCCTCAATACAGGTTATGCCCAAACACAGCACTTTTACCAAATCAAATGCAGTTGCCTTGCTTTATTTTTACTTTATGTGCCCTTTTCTTTTCTTATTATTGTTATATTAATTTTGCTTGTTTAAGCCCTTTTCAAGCCCAATGTACTTTTTTTGTCTCGTTTTACTCGAACCATGCCCAACTTTGCCTTAAACACACTCGTTTTACTTTGAACGTACTCATTTTTGGTTTAAACATGCTAGTTTTCTACTTTACTATTAATTGTTTCATGAAATACTTTTATCTTAAGCATTTTATTTACTTAAAAAACTTTTCGTACTTTCCGCTTGCCTGATAATGTGGTTTGTGCCCTTGTAATGCCCCTTTTTTCATTTTTCACATCGAGAAAATAATGTGAGTTATTTCTCATTACCTAAGATTTTTCTCTGATTGTGTTTGTGCTCTTTCCTTTTGATTTTACCTTCCTTGTCATCTCTACATCTCATGGCTCCAAATATTATTCTCTCTTCAATCCTGGTTCTGACACCATGTCGCTTTTGTGTTAGGACACGAATAAATAAGTCTTCATGGGTTCTACTCAAGCAGCTTTATTATATACAAACACATAACTGTAAAGACTTATTTAAGTAACTTATATACAAATTAGTGACTATGACTATGCAGGCCCAGTCCCTGGCTGCTTCTTCAAAATGGCACTATGGAATGCACTTGTCTGGAATTTATACATGCATGTACAGCCTTGTATGCTTCTTAAAGACATTTGTTTATTCGTTTTATTTATTTATTTATTTACATTTGATGACTGGGATTGTCCGACTGGATGTAGGTCCATTTTCAGCAGAGGCCCGGGGAGAAAAGCTTCACAGTTAAAATATACAGACAGTAGTTACATTGGATTTACATAGCAATTAACATTTTGATCAACATAGCAATTAAAAATTACAAACATAGTTACAGATGAAGAACATAGTACATCACTAGACAACTAGAATCTTTATCATCTGCGAAGTACATAACAGGCATTAACAATTGTTACAATAAGAAGTTCCTGCTGTATAATAAGTAGTTAGGCTTATGAGCATCCGAGCTTGCTATAATCAAGGTAGTTAGTGGGGTGGAAAAAAAGGTAGTGGGTGGGTGGATGGGGTTGGTGATATTAGAGGGGGAGTTGCAAGGGCATAGCCAGCATGTTTTTAGGTGCACTTTTAGTAAAGTTTTGAAGTGGGTGCATGATGGTACAGAGGTAATTGTGGTTGGGAGGGAGTTCCATAATTTTTCTATGGTGCAAGAGAATAGTGCTTCACCAGCAGAGTTATTGGCTTTAGTGACCTGTAAGTGATTTTTGTTGCTGGATCTTAGTTGTCTGGTGGTGCGACAGGATTGGAGTAGATTCCGGAGGGATGGGACTTTTAGTGGATGGTTTACTAATTTGTGGGTGAGTGCGAGTTGATACCATTGAAGGAAGTGAGGGAGTTCAAGCCAGCCCAGTTCAGCAAGTGAGAGACAGTGGTGACTACGGTAGGATGCCCCTGTGACGAATTTGGCGATTTTGTTGTAGCAGGTCTCGAGCTTGTTTAGATCGCATTGCCTTAGGTTGGTATATATTGGACAGGCATAAAGTAGGGTGGAGATAAGGTGGGAATTTGCTATTGACATGTTTGCTGCTTTGGTAAGAAGTTGCTTATTTCTGTATAACGCTCCTAGTTTTTTGTGGACTCTTTTATGGTCATGGATATGTGAATGTCAAAATTTAGTTTATTGTCTATTTCCACTCCTACCAATTTGATGTGTTCTGTTGGGTGTATAGTGGTCTTTTGCTGTGATGTTAAAGTGAGAGTTGTTTTGAGCATGTTTGGTGGGTTGGAAGATGACTAGTTCAGTTTTGTTTGGGTTGAGTATTAATTGGGCATCTGATAATCAAGTTTCAACAGACAGAAATGCTTCCTGTGTGACTTTTTGCAGTTTGGGTAGGCACTGGGCTGAGCAGTTGATAGTTGAGTCATCTGCGTAATGTATGAGTGTGCCATGTTTGGTGGCAGAGGCTAGATCATTGGCGAAAATAGAGAAGAGTAGGGGTCCAAGGATGGATCCTTGGAGAATCCCTATAGAGACAGGTAGTTGGGGAGATATGTCAGTCTGCCATACAACGGATTGTTGGCGCTCAGACAGGTAACTCTGAAACCAGTTGGTGACTGATTGAGAGAAGGATAGGTTATTGAGGACAGAGATGAGTTATTTGTGTGGGGCCATGTCGAAAGCTTTAGATAGGTCTAGGAAAGTAGCAGAGGAGAGATGGCCATTGTTTTTATGCTGAAGGATAGTGTTAGTAAAGGAGAGTAAGGCAGTGGTAGTGCTATGGTTTGGTCGAAAACCATGTTGAGTATTGGAAAGGAGGTTGTTAGTAAGGAGGTAGTCTAAGACCTATGAGTGAATGCATCTCTCTAGTAATTTGGAGAAAGGACAGAGAATAGCTATGGGGTGGTAATTGGTTAGTTCTGTGGAGGGGAATTATACCTTCCATAGTGTGGGAATATAACTTTCTGACAGAGATCGGTTAATCAAGATGGATACTGAGTAGGCTAGAACATCAGCTGCAATTTATAGGTATTCATTTGGGAGGTTGTCTGCTGCTAATTTGGTGGGCTTAAGTTTAGTTAAGAGTTTTTTTATGTTGAAGGTAGGAACAAGAGAAGACAGTGGGGAGATTACTAGTTGAAGGTGTGGGTTGGACTTTACGCTCAGATCTAGAAAAAGGTTTTCCCCCAGATTTACTAACCTTCCGTGCAGAACTAGCTTAGTCCTGCATGGAAGTGACCATTTAGGAGCAGGACGGTAGAGCACCATGCATATTAATGAGGCGTGCTGCCTAAGCTCCTAGGCTTACACAGAGCATGTAAGAGTGCAGGGGGTGTGTCTGAGAGCAGAGCTCTCAGAATAAACATCCCCCACAATGTAGAACAGCAGAAAGGGGTATGCAATGAGTGAGACCGCTCACAGATGACTGCATATCCCCACCAACAGTCCCCCTTGTGTATAACAGCAACAGAATGTAGAAACAAAATGAAGAAACCCTTTTTTTTTTTAAATCCGATTACAGCTAACCATTGGTGCGCGGGTGTGCCCATCTCTTAGCTACTGTTAAAGCAGCTTAAAAGGCTGAAGAGGATAACAAGGAAGATATATGCAAATGAAGCAGCATAGCAATAGTGTAGTTGGCAGAGCATTCGCCCTACAAGCAAGCATTCTCAGTTCAAGTACCACTGCAGCACATTCCATTTTACATGACAAAGCAAATTATGATCAATATTTTTGTTGCAAAACCCACTAAATAACATATATTTATGAACTATATATATATAACCAAACTGAACCTGTGAAAGGCATCAGTATACAGTCATATGTGCATTAACCCACCACATACATACATATGTGAACTGGAGTACAGCAGTAAGCCCAGAAGTGAGGTGTAATTGTAATATAGTGTCAAAGTCCCCAATAAAACACAAGGATCCCACAGAGTGTACCTACACATCAACCATGGATACCAGGCATACATATAAGGTGTAATGAATAATAACACAATGCCAAAAAGGCATTATAATGGAGGTCTAATGTAAGCAACGCTAAGCATTGCACAGGCCAGCTTAGGAGGAGTGAGCAATGTGTAAACCAGCTAACTCTTTGTGCCCAGTGGTATACCCCTTTAAACAATGCCAACCTTAGGTAAGCAGGTTTTCCCATAGCTTAGCCTATTCAAAACCGGCCAATCACAGAAACGTGCAGTAAATCAGCCCTACTTAAACCCAAGAGGTGGGAATACATCTCATAACTGGTTGTAACATCCCCTTGTAGGCACTATGGCAGTAAGGGGAGAAGGAGTGCACTTCTGAGCACAGTGCTGGTGCATCCAGGAGACCAAGGTCTTGGCAGGACTCCTAGTTAAAGACCATGCACAGACAATGCTGCAGGACCAGTACCAGGGCTCCTAATATAAGCCAGAGGCCTGGGACTGTCACGCCCATGACCTCACCAGTGCCACTGGCATACCCTAAACTGGTGAACAGGTCAGGCACCACTATGCTGACCTGAAGAGGCAGAAGGGGGACCTCTTGGAGGAGTGGCTTCTAGAGGCTAGAGCATCAGGGGATGTCCCAGCCGTGTGTAAATATAATCCCAGTATGTGTGTAATAAGTGCCAGATCAGGTATATTATGGATAGGTATGGCTAAATATTCCTCTTATGTCCCCCACAGCTGCAACAGATCAGGCTGTGAACCAGGAGGCCCATATCAGCCCCCTGGAGTGGTTCGACACAAGGCCGGTCAGTAATACTCATGCTTTTACTGTCATAGGGAATAAAAATAAAAGTAGTAGTAAATTAATTGCTAGTATAAAACCTGTATTGTCCAAGCCAGGTACTGCATACACTAGGGAATATGGCAGGAAGAGTCACATATTGTTTGTATATCAATAAAAGTGTAATATCCTGACAAAACAGGCCTAACTGCTGGACTGCATGTGTATATTCTGGTATCATACGGTAATGTAGATTTGCAATCATGTAATAGTAATGTAGTATTAAGCACTGTTACCCACACCATGCACCATAAATTGAATGTGTAGGAATGTCTGTATATGACAGGTGTAATCCCCAGAGGCCATTCAGTACAACTGAGAGACACATAGACATTAAGCAGGGAAAATGCAGACAACAAAAAACGAATAGCACATGCAACTGAGATGTGAACTGTTGTTTATTTAGCACACACAGCCATGGTTCAAATCCTGCCAGTAGTAGTCTGCACAGAGAATCATACCCCACAACTGTACAGATATGTCCAGAATGTCTATTAAAGTGGCCCACATCTATTGCCTATCAACCCATCTCCCTGGGAAATCAGTGGGATGATACCAGACGTATAGGCAACAAACAGGAAATACAACTGATTGACGCACATCTATGACAACAAACCTGGCATACTAGCAACTCCCCAATACCTTATGTGACTAAGAACCCACGTATGTCCCATTTACACCCCAACTTGTTAAGCTGTGGTCAGAGTGTGTACAGTAACAGAGTGAGATGTATGTGCATAATAGTAATGTGGAACCTGGCACTGTGTGTGGGAACATTCAGATAGTGCTAATAACATTCCTCCCACAGGTCTGTCAGATACCAATACTGTGCCCAGAAATACAAGAATGATATGCAGTTGCTCTGAATAATGAGGTATTACACATCACTGTCACCCACACCGTCCTACAACATATAACTGCCTAGGAAATCTGTATAAGAGTGCTGCTATACAAGGTCAGAATGCAAAAGCACAGGGGATTAATAAGACAGAAAGCAGATTGGAGATATACAGCAATATCAATATAGCAGACACAAATGTGATGGACAGTGTTTAAGTTGTAGCAGACACAGCCATGATCTGAATCCTGGGAGTGGAATTAGACTGCATACAGGTTCATACCCCTCAATATGAGACCAGAATGTCCAGTATATGTGCCCATATCTGCTGCCTGTTCCCCTGTCCCCTGGTGTCTATAGGATGATCCCAGATGTGTAGCCAGCAAACAGGGAATACAAGTGATTGTCAACCATCATGAGAACACACCTGTCACTGTAGCAACCCCTGAAACTGTTAGGAGAATAATATTGCAAGTATGTCCTATCTATACTCCCATGTTGTCAAGCTGTGACCAGAGTGTGTACAGTAACAGAGTAAGATGTATGTGCAGAATACAAATGTGTAATCTGGAAATTTGTGTGGCAACAGGCAGGTAGTGCTAACAAACTTTGCTCCCACAGGTACATTGGATAAGAACACTGTGATGAGAAATACAGACCAATATAACCTGTACTGGTACTGTCCATCCTGGTATTGTAGGGGATTGTGAGTGTTGCAGTTTCTCCGAATAATGAAGTATCACTGGTCACTGTCACCCACATTGTGCTACATAATATAACTGTGCAGGAAAACATGTATATGTGTGTGTCAGGTTACTAAAGGTCGAAGAGGGCAATATTCTAGATATGTCCAGGCACACCAGCATGTGGTCAACACATGGCCAGAGTCTGTTCAGAAAGAGTCGGATAGCATAGTGCAAGACATAAACCCAGAATCCAGGTGTATGTGTACAGACAGGTAGTCGGTGTTAACAAACATTCCCTCCACAGGTATACCAGGTAAGTGATGTATACTACAGGTAAAACCGGTTCATGTGTAATGATGATGACAACCATATCACTGTCCAAAATAAGGCTATAGTGTTGTGTAGTAAGACTTGTAAGGTACAGATAAAAGCACTGACTAGGAAAATAATGTGGACTACAGGAATATACTACTTGTTAATTGACATCTTTCTCCCCCCCCAACTTATCTCCAGCAATAATCAACATATCCACACCAAACGGTATGTAATGACTCTGATAATGTCCAATAGTTTGATAAATATTTTAATGGTTCCCATGCATGTGCCATATTGAATTATTCCAACATTGTTGAGATGGTGCCATCAATGTACCTTCATGCTGCTTTTATTACCACTGTGGTCCCATATATGCATGCGTTTTGTTTGTTATGCAATTGTTTCGTATCTGTTGTCTGGGTTAATGGGAACATCTATGCATGGTGTTATACCCAATCCTGGAATGTGTTGACTATTACTAACCCATATATGATGAAATCTAAACACTATAGCACGCTTGGGAAGGCCGGTCCCAGTGGACCCACCTGTCCCACCTCAGCTGGCTGTGGCACCAGGCACCAGATGTCTGGGGCCCAGCCCCGGACCTCCCTATCCGTTGGTCCTGCACCACCTCAGGGGATGGGGCTCACCCCCCCGGGAGTGGGCGAGGATAGGCACCTGTCACCCGTCGCTAGGTCAGGGTCGTGGTGTATAGAGCGATAAACGAGCAGTTTGGCAATCTTCTACACCAGCTCTAGGGCTGCGTGTCACGATTAGAGAGTCAGCCTAGCTCTGCAACTCAACCCCCAGCACAGCCTCCTTCGGGGCTGTGAAGGTATAGTGGTGACTGCCCATGGGTGGGAACCTCAGTCCCACTGTTACCATTAGGGGGTTTGTGGGGTTCCAATATCCCAACACCCCTCCCCATCAAGGTGTTTACCCCCCACATGTGTCATATACCACAACTGTATGCATCTCGTTTGCCTTGTCTGTTAACCTACCCAACCTACCTTCCCAAATATATCTACTACCTCTCCCCAACATCCTACTCCCACCTTAATAAAAAAATAAAAGGGCAATCTGTTCCCACAAAACAATCTTGACCCATACATAGCTGTCCATTTCGCATGTGTCCACTGGACACATAATCTGGTATAAATGGCCTCACAACTTATTGTTGCCCTCACCCCTCTCCCAGGGGTTTGAGTGTCCAAATCTACCTCCAAATTCAGTGTATATGCACAGCTGTTGCTGTAGAAGAAATGGGCAGCTATGGACCTTACCTACACCCTTTCTGCACATCCCTAGCTATTTTTCTTACTGTCTTTCCCTCTTTGTGCCCCTTTTTCAACACTTTCCTATCAACCCATTTTTCTTTTCTTTTAAAGAAATTAGCACAGGGGTAAGCGGGAATAAGCACTTTTAAGCAGCAGTAGCAGGTTTAAGCCTGTTTGTGTGAGGGTAAGCAATGCCGACACAGGTTAAGCAATTGAGAAGCTAAATCAGTATAAGAAACTGCAACCAGAAGTTAGCAGGGCTTACCTCTGTGCAAACCGGCTTACAACTGCTTTAAATTGCCTTAATCACTCCGTATCAAATGGCCTGTGTTCTGACCAACAACAAAATAAACAGCCTCTGCAAGGATCAAACCCAGTACCCTGCACACCATAGACAAAGTGATTTACCACTAAGTCATGCCAGCTATACATAAATGTGATGTTTTCAAAAACATAAAATCCAGCCCAGTCATGCAACAGTACAGAGAATGTATACCAACATTTAGATGCATGTATGTGTGTGTGCGTAAATATATTAATATCTAAACAGACACAACATATCCATATATGCAGATATATATATATATATATATATATATACATATATAAATATATATGAACATATATGCATGCAAATGCCTACATCGCCACACATATATGTTTACACCTATATGTCTACATATACACAGCAAGTTACATATATGTACACAGATTTATATCTATATAGGTATATACGGACATAGTTTTATATATATGTAAGCATATATATATATATATATATATATATATATATATATATATATATATATATATATATATATAGGTATATATGGCCATAAATCCGTAGATAGCAACGGTAGATTAACTAAAACATATATATCCACATGCACCGTTAATGGGGTTGAGAGGCCACAACAATATACGTCTTAAATGAATAGGCATACCCCCCCACAGCCAAAGACATCCACCCTGCAATACACTATCAAGTGTTGCAGATCCCATAACCAGGACCTGACACAACATGGGCACAAGATGTTAACAGTACTACATCCCACCTGTATGATGTCAGGCTAGTATTGGTGACATATCATGCAGTACAGTCTGGCTCCCATAGGAAACATAAAATGTGGAAGCTATCAACATCCCCAGGATACATATACACAGACACATATATACAGATACACATATATATATATATATATATATATATATATATATATATACGTATGACTATACATATACAGTAAGATATATATGTAGAAGTTGCACACAATATGGAAAAGCCACTACGCCTACAGTTACCACGTTAACAACTGAACACTGTATGGGCCACCCATACAATTGACAATTGTTGTCTGCAACATATACCCACAGAGAGGTCATAGGAATAAAACATCACACAGGTTTGAAGAAATGGAAAACCTTTATTTGTGTACTATTACAGATGTGTATAGGTTCATAGGTTCATAGGTTCATACTAGGCTATCTGCCCTAGGGCATTTATAAGCCTAGCCAGAGTATGTTTGGCTTTCGCCACCCATTTTAAATTAATTTTGCTATGTCCTTTTTCGAGGTTAGTATACTGTGCCTCTGTCTAACAGTGACACAGAAGTGATACCCGGGGTAAACCTACGATCTCCCATCCACTCATCAAGATTCCTCTTGAAGAGAGTCAATGAGGGACTCTGCCTAACCTGGACTGGGATTTTATTCCAGAGTGGAGGGAACCTCTGGGTTATGAATCTGTCCTTCAAGCATGTCCTATTTATTTCAGTGCTCAGGTTCAAGTCTCTCGAGCGTGTAGCTCGATGGGATTTTGATTTTTTGAGGTGCAGCATGTCCCTTAATTCCGGGTTGGACATGGCCTTATACGTCAGGCACAGGTTGCCTCTGAGCAGGCGGTATGCCACTGAGTATAGCTGGAGTTTCTTTAACCAGGCAGCATATGGCATCTGTTTGAGCCCTTTGATCCTCTTGGTGAGGTACCTTTGGGGTCTTTCCAGTTGCTGCAGGTGTTTGGTAAGGTACATCCCAAAAGGGGCATTGTACTCTATTATGGGCCTGATGAGGGATGAGTAAAGAGGCACGATGACCTCCCCTAATCTAGATGTGAATCCCTTCATGATTAAGTGGGCTATATAAAATGTTTTTCTAACCACTTTGGCCACGTGGTTGTCAAATGAGAGATTGCTATCAACTTGGGTCCCCGGGTCCCTAATTACTTCTTCTGTACTTAATGGATTACCACCTATGTGGTAATTTGTGGGCACTTTGTTTTTGCCAAAGGGGATGACTATACACTTTTTGGCATTTAGCTTGAGGCCATGGCTCTGGCACCAGTTGTCTGTTTCTATGAGGCCCTTTTGGAGGATGCTTGTGTCAGCTGGAGAGTCGATTATGGCGCCCAGTTTGCAGTCATCTGTGAACTTGGTCAGCCACAGTCCTTCCGTGTTGGCCTGTACCTCCGAGAAATATATACCGAACAAGAGAAGTCCCAGGACTGAGCCTTGTGGGATGCCACTTGTAACTGGTTTGGAGTCTGACATGGCTCCAGCAATTCTAACCATGTGGGTTCTGTCCTTGAGCCAGTTTGCAACCCATCTAGTAACATAGGGGTTTATATTTAAGCTGGTGAGCTTATCTATAATGCCCGAGTGGGGTATTGTATTGAAGGCTTTTGCGAGGTCCAGGTAGGCTGTGTGGACCACCTTCCCTTTGTCAATGGCCTTGGTGACTGTTTCAAAGAAGTCGACCAGGTTTAAGAGGCAGGATCTGCCCTTAACAAAGCCAAACTGGGTAGGATCCAGTGTCTGTAGGTCCCCAATATCTTTATTTATGAGGTCCATGATGATCCTTTCCATAGCTTTGCAGACCAAGCTAGTCAGGCTTATGGGGCGATAGTTTCCAGGATCCGTTGAGGCACCACCTTTGTGGAGAGGGACCACTGTTGCTGTACACCACTCTTTGGGTACATATCCTGTAGGAAGGCTGAGATTGAACAGTAGTTTTATGTTTGGGTTTAGCTCTTCTTTGAGTTCATGTAGGACGCAGCCCAGGACACCATCTGGTCCCATTGATGCTGTGTTTTTTCCATGTCATATAGCTGTTCAGACACTGACATCCATATAAACAGAGTAATACAACTGTGAAACAGTTATACTAATACAGTAGTCTGGAAAGGTCCACAACTGTTGCTGTCCAGGTCAAGCCCTTCAAATTGTACAATAATAAAGACAGACTGGGTACAGGCTACCACACAATCAGCAGTAAATGATGCAGGTGTATAATCCAGTGGCGTCTCTCTACACTCTGTATACAATCACTAGTGGTACAGACTTCAGTTGGCCAAATGGGATGCAACTGTTACATAACAAGGCATAACTGACACCATCACAGGCACACTGGCAAACAGATCAGTCTGCATGGCAGGAGGCAGTAGGCCTGCAGTAACCCACTTTATGTAAGTAATGTCAAGATAGCTGAAATGTATGGTACTGTACATCCAGATACCTTAAGGCAATTCACCCCTGATACCCCCACATTTTGTAACAGCCTAGGTTATATATGGTGCATCCACCCCTAGACTCAATAATACAGGGCCATATACCACTGTTACATACACTGGCCTCTACAGTGCATATGGGCACACATGTATTGTGTAGTAAAGCCCATACATATATGGCCTCAGCCCCACCATATGTGTGGAGGATACAACAGCAGTGGACTGCTGGCAGGAATGGCAGCATGATATACGTATATGTGCATATGTATCACTATCTGTATATGTGTAGACATATAATGCTCTGTATATGTATATATCTGGGTGTGTATATGCATATCTATGTACATATACACACCCATCTATATATGCTGATATGTACATGTGCACTTATCTGTATAGATATCTGGATAATCATATGTACATATATATTCACCATATGTCCTGAACATGGGGTGTAGCCCTACCTCAGCCCCTATAGTTCCAACTCTGTAGTGCAAGGGGATGTCAGGTATGTATAGCAGGTATATTTGTAGACTATTGCTACTGTAATAGGGATTGTCTTCACAGACATGGTGTGTGTGGAAGGTCACATCTGCTTTTCACATGTGTGCCTCTTGCTACTGACAGACACCCTAAGAACATCATAGTACAGTACCACTGCAAGCACGTAATGCTCCTGTGGACTACAACAGAGATATTGGCCAATAGATGTGGACATTCTGACACCCTCTGTACAGTCAAGAGGTATACACAGAACCTTTTAGTGCAGAACATGTGGACCGAGCCTGACAATATGGATGTTAACAGCCATGTAGATGGGTATAACACATAACAACTGGTATACATTCGCCCTCATAGGTTATGCATTCACATACCCCTGTCTGTCCTGACACATAATAACTGCTGGTACAGAGGTGCCATGGCCACATACTACCCACTAGATATTGACATACATCTGTACAGCATCCCACCGCTCCATCTGACATACATGACTGTTAAGGGAGGCCCGGCAGCAGTACATCTGGCAAGTATCTGCACATGACATCTCACTGGGTAAGTACACTAAGCTGCTAGGCATGTAACAAAGCACTGTGCAGGCTACAGGCAGACTGGCCCAACACTGGCATATATCTCCTATGGGGAAATACACATGTACCTGCATATATAGCAGGCTCTACAGGCATGTCACAGCACAGGGTAAGATACACCTGTGTGGAAGTGCATAACCACAACCAATATGAACACAGCCACAGCCACAGCCACATATGGTAAGCTAGCATAATATTACAGTATATGGACTATCTGTTCAACACCATCTTCATATGTGCCACTCACACACTAACTCTACATATACTGGGCTGCTACACAGTGTGGTCTGATGCCTGACTGTGGTATGGGACATGTGTGTGTATGGCCCTACAAACATGTAAGCCAATACAGTAACATACAAAGGAGCAGCAGAACGATGACATCTACCACAGTCTGTACACAGGCCAAGGTACATATTGACAATATGCACACTGTCAACATTCACCATAAGTACACAGACCTCAGTA
Organism: Protopterus annectens; assembly: GCF_019279795.1. Classification (NCBI taxonomy): domain Eukaryota; kingdom Metazoa; phylum Chordata; order Ceratodontiformes; family Protopteridae; genus Protopterus; species Protopterus annectens. The sequence continues at coordinate 1,925,267,593 of NC_056729.1, read as the reverse complement.
CTGTACAAACAACCACAGACTGTCCAGGTTATGTCATCAAATATAACCCCTACTGTACATCACATGCGTAGCAGTCTGATATCTCACTGGCTTGTTATCTGATATGGTGACACTAATTATGGTGTACAGCAAATATGCACCTCTTATTGCATGACATATGTACAAAGGTTGACAGAGTTGTGCCTTGAAGCACAAACACAGGGCCAATATTGACATGTTGCTGCGATAACATCTTACATTTACTGTTGTAACAGGGTTTGTCACAACATATGTCCTATGAGGGGTATGAAATAAGTAACTGTTACAGCTTTCACCATCTATAGACAGCAATCCTCACACTACCTTCTGCAGTTCACAGATACATGCTCTGTGGGTAACACATGAAACCATAGGCATCACACACTGCCCAGTCTGCAGATGGCCCTACAGATGGGGAGTCCTTATAAACATAGAACTGACATGACAGGTATTAATACATGTAGGACAGCCATATCCGCACACAACCTGTTAAACCAACATCACTCCAAATGCAGTATAGCAGCACTTACAGTCTGTAGTCAGGTCAGGCACATCCCCCTCCTGTGTGCTGGCCTGTTTTCACAGTGTATGTTGTCAGAGGTAAATCCTCACTCCATCTGAGATGATGTTTGCCAAACAACAGATCGAGTTCCTGCCCACAGTGAATGGAAAGGCCCAACAACAACATGGTGTTCCCAAATATTGGAGTGTGTTTCCATGCAATTGGCTACGGGAATGTTACCACAGCTGTTCCAAATACAATCAGCTAGGGGAGGGCTGCAATTCGTGCAGAGGCCATCAGCTGATCATGAGTATCACTTAATATGCACATGCTGCTGCCTAAGCAAAGCAGGTGTAGGTCTCCACATCCACCAGTGAGGGAGTGAGAGAGGCAGACAGATGCAAAGACAAGTCAGGGAGGGGTGGGAGAGTAAAACTTAAGCATGTTTGTGTCACACACCTACCAGCACACGGTATCAAACCCCTGATGACTATGTAGTGTTATCACAGTCCTATGCAGCTATTGGATGTGCCACATAGTTTACCTACTGTGGAGTCCTCAGTATATATATATATATATATATATATATATATATATATATATATATATATATGTGATGGTGAGTGACCTCTGCAACAGAGATATGGTAGCTATTCGGCAGGTGAAGTACATGTGCCTGTCTGCATGAACAGGTGCCAGCATCAACACAGCCACACTCTCACAGGGATGCACACACACTGACACACTTGGCAGGGCCAGGGATACAGCTCACCACTAGTGAGACTGCCACAACACATTACTGTGCAGGTATCACATGCACCACATGGGTCATACGGAGGTTATATGGGCAAAGGGTATGTGGAGGTGTCTGACATCAGGCAGCATGCTTCAGTATGCCACTGGGGGTTGTAGTGAGTGTGGATGTGATCATATGCATCATACAACACACACACAAACACACAGGGTGCCAGTACTGACATGCATGAGTGCATTTCTGCAAGGGTATGTGGTGGTTGACTGTGCCAGATGGCTCTACAAGGCAAGGTGATGGGTATACCTTGGCATCAGGCCACATGACAGTTGTCTGCATTGTGGCTCAAGGCTTTGGTTTCTGCATTTGCCCACATAGGTGGGTATTGTATCCACCATCCAGTCACCTGGGTGACTACTGAGTGTGGCCAATGCTGTGCATCACTTTCTATGTATGTGTTCCTTAGTCCATGACATGGACGGTGTCTGGCATGTGCACACCTCCCACATACATGTACAGTGACATGTGGAACTGTACCTGGGGTGTCGGGCCCATGTTGTGTACACAGATTATCATCAGATGTGCCAGTCTTGGCCACCTGTGGCAGGAAGTGGTAATGGACAGCAGGTTAACCCTGCACCTACATTGATACATGCTAATGACATTCCCTTGTGTCAGTGGCATCTGTCCATACAGGGCATGATTTCAGGCATAGTATGTCCTTTGTGGGTCACATGTGATGGCACCACAGGTGTTGCAGGTGTCCATTGGGGAAGGTGCACTGTCTGCATGTATGTGCCTATTGGACAGATGGACAGGGTGCCATGCCTTCTGTAGGCCACTGCAATCACTCCATGGTTACTATTAGTGGCCAATATGCAGTGTACTACACACATACTGGCTGTTGCTTTGGTGTGTGTGTGTGTGTGTGTGTGTGTGTGTGTGTGTGTGTGTGTGTGTGTGTGTGTGTGTGTGTGTGTGTATGAGACATGGGTTGAGAGTGTGCTCTGGATAATACTGGAGCTGAACTGTGATTGCCTGGCCTTGATGTCACATGTATGGGTATGGATTTGCACCCCAGCCTCTCAGCTATGTCACATCTGTTATCCCTGTCCGTTGGACACTGTGATATATACTAGGGCCACCATATAAGAAATTTGCAAAACCCACTCCACATTGGATCCAGATGTCACACACTCACACCCACCTCCACACAGGATATGAGTTACAAACACACACACACACACACACACACACACACACACACATGCTTGTCATGTCTGGTAGTAGAACCCCTACCTAATTAGTTTATTACTCTACAGCACTATGCAGTTATAATACATGTCCCGGAGATTACTGGAGTACTCTTTCCCCAAAGGTGTATATTACATTGGATGACATCAGCAGGGTTGCTAAAGTAGGACATTCGAATCGTAGCGAGTGTGGCTAAGCTAAAATGCATTGCTCCCTACACAGACAGTGACACACACACAAACCACCCACAACCGACTTGTGTGGGTATAGAACCCCTAACAGAGGTCTATCTCACACTACAGCAGTATGTATATATGGCATGCACTACAGAGATTACTGGGCTACATTCTTCCCAGAGGTATATTTCTAGGTGGATGACATCAGCAGCCTTGGCAAACTAGATCATACAAATTGTATGGAGTGTAACTACCCTAAAAAGCATTGTTCTCTACACATACAGGGTCAGACAGACACACACACAAACACATGCTTGGCAAGTCTAGGATTAGAACACCTACCTAACTAATTTATCATACTACAGCAGTACACAGTTATAGGATGAACTTCGGGAATTTTTGGGCTACAACCTTCCCAGAGCTGTATTTCTAGGTGGATGGCATCAGCAGCCTTCCCAAAGTAGTGCATTTAAATTGTAGGGAGTGTGACTACCCTAAAAAGCATTGCTTTTTACACAGACAGGGACAGACTGACATACACAGTTGCCAAGGCTGGAGTTAGAACTCCTATCTAACTAGTTTATCACACTACAGCAGTACACAGTTATGGGATGCACCACAGAGATCACAGGACTGCAATTCTCTCAAAGGTGTATTTCACAGTGGATGACCTCAGCATGCTTGTCATAGTGAGGCTATGGGGAGGGCAGTGTGTGTGCATGTGCCATAACCCATTCATCTAAGGGTTGACACACCACATGTGAGCTCAACCTGGGTTATATTTCACAGGTCTGTGTATACAGCTGGTAGATGACTACTTCCTTGTACACTCATGTTGCACAGCTGGCACGTGCACCACATACTCTGTAATGCTGACAGATACCAGTGGCTAGTATCCACAGTGAGTGACATCTGACCCTCGTGTGGTCGTGGCTCTTTGGCTGTGTGCTGGGTGGGACAGGCCTGGATGACTCCTTGTCACAGTCACCCTCTTCCACGCATCTATGTATGTCTACCTTTGGCTTACTATAGTGTGTTGTCCTTACATATATGCCTGTACTCCTATCCACTGTGTGCACAAAATCATGAGTGGTGCATATTGAGGAGTATCTGCACTAACATCTGCAGCTGCCAGATATGTCTGTTCCACTGGTGTTTGCAGACATGGCCTTCATGTGTTTGTGTGTGAACATGTCCAGTATGACCTTTCAGTATGTTGTTGACTGACATTGCCTTCATTTCTCTAAGTGTGTGGGCATGCCCAGTATGCCCGTCTGTATTGTATGTGTGGATCGAATCCAGGTAGTTTGTACTGCAGTGCTAACCTTTGTGTTGTACACCTACAGGCAGCATGCTGGCTCTGTAGGGTATCCATCAATCATTTGGCATTGACTGTTACTACATTTCTGCATAGGATGGGGAGGCACACCTGACTGTTTCTACATTTCTAGACAGGATTGGGGGGCACACCTGACTGTTACTACATTTCTACGTAGGATGGTGGGTACACCTGACTGTTACTAAATTTCTATGTAGGATGGGGGGCACACCTGACACTTGTTCACATTTGCTAGGACTGTACTGGTATGCTGGGTACTCCATTTCATTCTGTAGTCTTACCTATTGTGCTGACTAGAGGCATACCAGTGTACTACAGATCTTAGCTTTTAATTACCTATGTATTAGTTTCTGACTTTCGACCCTTCAGAACTGACATCCCACTGCCTGACCTTTTGTAGTCTGTCTGTCTGGGTAGGCCTGAGGGGGAGGTTACCCATTGGCCTCATTCAGAGGCCATAGCACAGCCTTTGTTTGTGTTTGTCTACACCTGTCCTGCTGGCTGTGACTGTTTTTGGGTATGTGAACCCCCCTAACTGGCATGTGTGAGTCACTTACCTTGTGGTTGTCCCAGTATTGAGGGTGCTGCTGCAGGGCTGCCTATGTTGGATGCACATAGTACACTACCTACACATGGTTAACCACAGGTAGTGTAATGTTTGGCATCCCTTTTACTGTATGTGAGAGTCAGAGAGAGGTGTTATTCCCTGGATCCATCCTGTGTCAGTATATGTGCTATGCGTTGCCTCTTTGCCAAGGCCAGGGCATACTGGGCATGCCTCCTTCTGCCTACTGGGGCAGGCTCAGGTTGCTTCTCCTCCGAGTCACTCTGTTCAGGCCTTGGCGATGGTGGGGGGGGGCTTTGTGGCCCTGCCCCATGCTGTTCCTGCTGCAGCTGTTTCCACAGGATCATACTGTGTAGCATGGCACATACAAAGACAATTTGGTTACATGTAGCTGGTGAGTACTGCAAGGCTCCACCGGATGTGTCCAGGCACCGGAACCATGACTGAGTATCCCAAACCCATGCTCTACTATAATTCTGGTCTGTGCGTGTGCCTCATTATGGAGTTTTTGTTCGGGTGTGTGTGCGTTTCTGATGGGTGTCATCAGCCATGGCTCCAGAGTGTATCCAGTAACCTCCACTAGGTGACTGTCAGGGATGTTCCCATTAGCAAATCTCTGGTACAGCTGTGTCAGATGTCAGATGTGGGAATCATGATAGCTTCCAGGGCAGCCAGCACACACATTCATTATTATGCCCTGGGCATCGCACATGACCTGACAGTTGATGGAGTGGAAGCCCTTGTGGTTGATGTAGAACCTACTCCGTTCACTGGATGGTGCTTTGATGCATATGTGCATGCAGTCTATAGCACCAACTACCTCAGAGTGTTCTGTTATTTGGTGGAACAGTTGCATATTGCTGGCCAACACCTCATGGGTTTTGGGGAAATATACCGACATGTGCTGACATGGCATCCAGGAAGTGGTGGAGTACCCTGGATGCTGATGCCTGTGAAATCCCCATCATATCCCCAATTGACCTTAGGAAAGTACCTGTAGCTTGTATTCATAGGCCTACATATACCTTGGTATCCACTGGGATGGGTTCCCCTCTGTTAGTTCTGTGTGTGAGGAGTGGCCGGCACAGCTCAACAATTTGCTGTAGGAGGTCCCTGTTCACCCTATAATGCTCCACTGTCTCCAGCTCATGTAGCCCCTGGTAGGTTACCCTGGGTCTGTACACTCTTCTCCATCTCCTCACTCTGGCTTGGTCGACAGCATTCACATCCTCACAACCCTCAGCCTCTTCCACAAGTCATTGTATGATAGCTATTGCAGACCCTATCATTTTGCTGTTGTTAGTGTTAAAAGTTCCCCGCTTGTTTACACCGGTGGTGTAGACTGTGGGAAAAATCAGAGGGGAAGGTGTTTACATAGTTTATAGTAGTGTTCTGGGCTGGGCTGGTCTGCTGCCTGTGTAATTGGCTGTTTCTGATACATTTCACCTGCCAGCTAAGCTAGTTCTCCTTGATTACCTTCCTACTGCTGTTTTCCCTTCCCATTGCCTTCCTGTTTAAGCCTGGGTGCATGCTGCACAGAGTGCTCAAATGTGCACAGTGCTGCTATTTCCTGGTTTAACTTCTTTTTTCTTCATGTAAAACCCAGTGTGTGGCATGCACACCCACTTAGGCTTTGTAAAGAGTGCTCGGCAGGTTTAGACACCCTCCTAGCTTAGCTGTGCTAAGCTAGGAGCAAACCCGAGCCACAGGGCTACAATCCACCTACAGTATGCCTGACACCCCCCCCCATGATGTCACCTAACTCCTAGGCTTGCACCAAGCTATTCCTACTCTTCCACTGTTGGGACCTGACTCACATGCTGTGGAAAACTGGGATTCACTATCCTTCCCCTCATTTGCATAGGATTGCCTGCTAATGCATAGTTACATGCCTCACACTGAGCCTCCCCCCTTAGCAGCCACTACTCACTGACAATGTTGTCTTCTGCCTGCCATTGACTTGCATGGCAGAATACTGATTTCAGTTAGAATGCTTAATTTAGGTTCATTTTGTTATTTTTCCCCCGATCCTATTTGCGCGCCGCTGCCCTACGCTTAAACAGCCAAGATCGGTTAAAAAAATAAAAGTTGATTTTTTGTATTTTTTTTTTACTGTTTGCAATGCCAATGGCGTTATACTTGGCCATTGGCATGCTTACTACATGATATGCAGTCTTTATTTGGAGCTGTCACAGCTCCATTTTGGATTTTGCAGAAATGTACTCGGTTACTAACTGAGTACATTTCTGCAGATAGCACTAGTCCTGCACGGATGGCTGCAAGCTTCCTGGATTGCAAAATCACCTCATTTGCATAGATTTTTCTTGCAAATGGGGTGATTTGCATACAAGGGCTTAGTCCATGCAGGATTAGTGCAGGAGTGCTCATGCACGCCCCCGCAGGCTTTTCCTGGATTGCACTGCAGACATATTGCCTGCTTGAGCTCCTACACTGATCTTGCATGCCATGCAAGCTATGAAGAATCCGGGGGTTTATTTTTAGTTTTTTATTTTTGACTTCTAACAAACAAACCAGGACAACACACTATGAGCTAGAACTATAGAACTATATTTAAGTAAACACTTTCGCCTGAGCTTCATCGGGTCCATCTAATGGAAATGCCTGCTTTTATGAGGCTATCACCAGACTGTAGTAGTCTGTTTTGTAACACACTAAATGAGAGGCTGTGTCCACATCAGTGGGGCTGATATTCTTTGCAGTCAAGTATGAAAGCTTTATTACAGAACTTTTTACAGTCTGTCACACACAATATAAGAGGCTGTGCCCACTTTCACAGGCCTCATTATCTCCTGACTTATAATATGAAAGGTTAATATTCTTTTGATAGCATAAAAGGTTTATGGTGCCTGCATATGAGAGGTTGATATAAGTGATTAATGTGACCAGTCCTCATTCTCCTTCCCCTTGATAAAGACAGACCTTTTTATATGCAGGAGAGGTAGTCACTTAGAGCCACACCACGTGATTCCTGTTTTTGAACAAGCATTTTACAGTGGAAACAAGTCACAGTGCTCATTTTTTACAGAACTCATAGATGTGCACAAGTAGGAGGAACGTAGGAAGTAAGTAAAGTTTGAGACCTCAGAACCTTTTGTGTAGGCTTTCTGTGCCCGTGGAATAAAAATCCACCAAGTGATGAAATGCAAAGTATACAAAAACTTTTAATAAACATACCAATCTGAGATCTTCTTTGAGTATAGGCAAGTTTTACCTATGGTGTAAAGAATATAGAGATTTAGAGTGATGCCCTGGAACATTAATTTTCATCGTACTGCAGATTATAGAAATTTTGTTAAATGCAGGCCTAGTGGCTACAGTTAATTATACCTGGTTGCTGTGGGGTAGCTGCAGGGAGAGGTGGAATGCTCTTGGTCCCAGAGCATGGTTTTAAGGCACTTCAGTCTGGAATCTTCACTGTCAAGCTTTCTCCTGAGTTTAGGAGTTACTAAGGCCTATTCTGTTCAGATTCTTCCTCTCTCAGATTTCAGGTAGTGAAGTCTGGGCTCGTCTTTTCAAATTCGTCCTCTTGTCAATTTCCAGGTGGCAATGTTAGTGCAAAATAGGGTTAGGTAGCTCTGTGCCTGGCTAGATAAAGAAGTGGAAAATGGGATGGATCAGGTGGAAAGGCAGTTAACCAATCTCTTGAGAGATGTCCATCTAACATAATTGGATGCTACTTCCCACCTGGCCAAAACATCCCTCCACTAGAAAACCTCCTCAGCTGGTCTACCCACCATCTCCCCCAAGAAACTATCATCTTAGGTGATTTCAATATTGACTGGCAATCCTGTTCTGGCAACAATCCAACTCATCATGTACACCTTCATGGCTTCACCCAACTAGTCCAGTCACCAACAAGGATAAATAAAAACTCCAGCTAGCACTCTACCCTGGATTGGATACTAGTCAGTAAGAACCCCCACTCATATATAACAGGCTGCTTATCAGATAGCCTAAGTGATCACTCCCCAACATTCCTACTCAAAAAATACCTGTACCAAGCTAAACCTGTCATCTATCATCAAATACGTAAAAAAATAAACTTTAACCCACTCACATTCATCTCATCCCTCAAAGAATGTAACTGGCATGCTCTAAAGTACCTCAGTCTAGATGACGCAGTTGAATCTTTTAATACTACCTTCCTGAACATCCTTAATTACCATGCCCCCATAAGATTTTCCAGAACCAAAGCACAACCCTCCCCATGGCTACAGAAAACCACTAAGTCAGAAATGAAAAACAGGGATAAAGCCTGGGAGCACTGGTGCAAAACCAAAACCCCCGCAGCTAGACAGAAATTCCTAGAACTACGCAATAGAGTCAAAAGGCTAATAAAACGGGACAAATTCCAATACTACCAGTCTGCCCTAGACTCCTCACAACACAGCCCCAAACAATTCTGGTCCTCCATAAACTCCATCCTCCACCCAGGTAAAGTCAGTACCCCTCCTCCTAACATCCCTCACTCCTCAGAAAATATTGCTACCTCATTCAACACACTTCACCCAAACCATACTATCACTAGCTAAACAACACAACCCCCCTCCCCTCCAACCCACACCTTCAACTAGTAATCTCCCTACTGCCTTCTCTTTTTTTCCTGTACCTACCTCCAACATAAAAAACTCTTAACTAAACTTAAACCCACCAAATTAGCAGCAGACAACCTCCCAAGTGAATACCTAGAAATCGCAGCTGATGCTCTGGCCTACCCAGTATCCATCTTGATTAACCGATCTCTGTCAGAAAGTTACGTTCCCACATTGTGGAAAGTCTCACATATAATTCCCCTCCACAAAGGCTGACCCTCTGCAGAACTAACCAATTACCGCCCCATAGCTATTCTCTCTCCACTCTCCAAAATACTAGAGAGATGCATACACTCTCAGGTCTCACACTACCTCCTTACTAACAACCTCCTTTCCAGTACTCAGCATGGTTTCCGACCAAACCATAGCACCAACACTGCCTTACTCTCCTTTACAAACACTATCCTTCAGCATAAAACAATGGCTATCTCTCCTCTGCTACTTTCCTAGACCTATCTAAAGCATTTGACATGGTCCCACACAAATAACTTATCTCTGTCCTCAATAACCTATCCTTCTCACAATCAGTCACCAACTGGTTTCAGAGTTACCTGTCTGACCGCCAACAATCTGTTGTATGGCAGAATGACATATCTCTCCAACTACCTGTCTCCATAGGGGTTCCCCAAGGATCCATCCTTGGACCCCTACTTTTCTCTGTTTACACCAATAATCTAGCCTCTGCCACCAAACATGGCACACTCATCCAATACGCAGATGACTCTACCATCATCTGCTCAGCCCAGTCCCTACCCAAACTGCAAAAAGTCACACAGGAAGCCTTTTCCTCTGTTGAAACATGGTTATCCGATGCCCAATTAATACTCAACCCAAACAAAACTAAACTACTCATCTTCCAACCCACCAAACATACTCAAAACAACTCTCACTTTAACATCACAGCAAAAGACAACACCACTATATACCCAACTGAACACACCAAATTGCTAGGAGTGGAAATAGACAATAAACTAAAATTTGACATTCACATATCCTTGACCATAAAAAAAGTCCACAAAAACTAGGAGCATTATACAGAAATAAACAATTTCTCACCAAAGCAGCAAAGATTTCAATAGCAAATTCCCACCTTATCTCCACCCTACTTTATGCCTCTCCAGTATATACCAACCTAAGGCAATGTGATCTAAACAAGCTAGAGACCTGCTACAACAAAATCGCAAAATTCACCACAGGGGCATCCTACCGTAGTCACCACTGTCTCTCACTTGCTGAACTGGGCTGGCTTGAACTCCCTCACCTCCTTCAGTGGTATCAACTCTCACTCTCCCACAAACTAGTAAACCATCCACTAAATGTCCCATCCCTCCAGAATCTACTCCAACCCTATCGCACCACCAGACCACTAAGATCCAGCAACAAATTCACTTGCAGATCACTAAAGCCAATAACTCTGCTGGTGAAGCACTATTCTCTTGCGCCATAGCCAAATTATGGAACTCACTCCCACCCACAATTACCTCCGTACCATCATGCACCAACTTCAAAACTTTATTAAAAGCGCACCTAAAAACATGCTGGCTATGCCCTTGCAACTCCCACTCTAATATCATCCACCCCATCCAACTACTACCTTTGTTTCACCTCCACTAACTACCTTGATGATAGCAAGCTCAGATGCTCATAAGCCTAGTACTTATTATACAGCAGGAACTTCTCATTGTTACATTTGTTAATGCCTGTTATGTACTTCACAGATAAAGATTCTAGTTGTCTACTGATGTACTATGTTCTTCATCTGTAAATATGTTGTAAGTAATTTCTATGTTAAATTGTTAATCACTATGTAATCCAATGTAACTACTGTCTGTTTATTTTACTGTGGAGCTTTTCTCTCCGGGCCTCCGCTGAAAATGGACCCACGTCCAGTCGGACACTCCCGGTCAACAAATTTAAATAAATAAATAATAAATAAAAATAAATAATGAGAGAGGGGGTGGTGCCATGGGGCCCAGGGTGGGATTAGATGATGTAAGAGGCTGATGTAATCAGTATGGGAGTCGGCTGTCGATCAAACTGTGAGGCTAGAGTTTGGCCACCTTTTCTCACTCTTAACTCCAAAAGGAAAGCCCAAGTCCCAAATCAGTAGTAGAAAACAAAAATAGTTTCAAATAACTGAAAGTTGTTTTTTAAGTTTGTGCACATCATGAGGTAAAATGACACTTTCAAACACATGCCAGTTAATTGTTAGATTTGTACACTTCTAGAGATCACACACACAAAAAAGTAATAATAACAATAATAATAATGTGGCATTTTTCCATGTTGCTAGTTCGCCAGATAATCCATGCTAATGTAAATGCAGTAATTTTCAAATGTAATTACTTGATTGACTTTTTTCATATTAACAGCAGAATTGGGAATATGTAATAGTCATTGTCCAAATCCTGGGTTAGGTGTTTTAGCTGTATGATTTATGGGTTAGTTTCCTGAGTGGTAGCACACTTTTAATGGAAATGGTTGAGTTTAGACCTGGTTGGTGCTGGACATCCAGCATGATCTGCCAGCTTAACTCCATTTTTTCAAGGATCGCATTTTGGTTTCCTTCCAGTGGACCCATAATGAGCTTGCAAAGGATGTGGAAGTGGAAACCTCCATGGTCTGCGAAATCATGATAGTGCTTTGCAAGTTGTTTTTTGAGGATCTGGAGTCAGATTCAAACAGGTGGTGTACTACCCTGATTTTGAATTTGTTCCTAATTTTCCCTGTATAAAAATAACTGCAGCCATTACACTGTGCATGATATATCCCAAAGGCAGTGTTACCAGAATAAGTGCTGCTAGTGCTGCTGATCTTTCTCCTGAGTACTGGACAAAAGAAGTAGTCCTTGTTGCTCATGTATTTGCAGTAAGTGCAAAAAGGGGGAGGGGGTGCACATGGGTAAGCTCCTTTGTTGTCCAACACTGGTCTGAATTTGCACACTACCCAGTCTGTAATGTGCCTGGCTCTCTTAAATACAAAACAAGGATCAGGTCCTAGTATTTTTTCCAGTTGTTTGTTGTCTGTAATCATTACCCAGTTGTCAGTCATGACCTTTCTGATTGTTTTATAATCTATTATAAAAGTGAGAGCCTTGCTTCTTTTTCTTTTGTCCTCCTGTGGATCCTGGTGTTGGTTTCTGTTGAGCCTTAGCAGCCTCTCAGGGGGCGTCCCTCAAAATGGAGTCATCTACTCCTTTTAAAGTTCTGAGGGGACTGAGGATGGAATTTTGTAATATATTGCTCTACCCCTAGTCAGAACATTTTGCTGAAAGCTGATTAGGTTTGCAATGAAATTTTTAAGCTCTTTGGAGACACATACAATTCTCATCCCCTGAGATTTTATAACATTTCTGTTTTGTGATCTGAGGATGCATGCTTTTACTGTCTAGCAGCATATTAACCCTGGTTGGTTTTCTGAACAAGTTGTTGGAGAGGCATTTGTTCTCAGTGTCCTTCAATGCGGTTATGTCTAAAAATTGACCAGGGTCTTGCTATGACAGATTGTGAATCTCAGGAAGCTAGGGGAGTTACTGATATGGTTGTAAACATCATTCAATGTGGCTTTGTCCCCCTCCCAAGTGATAAATACATCAAAAAATTGGAGATAGCATTTCATTGATGCAAAATAGGGGCTTTGGTACACTGCCTCCTCCGATTTTCCGAGATCAATATTGGTCAGGCTTGGAGCCATGGCCACCCCCATAGCTATTCCAGTAGTCTGCTTATAAAACTTGTTGTTGAACATGAAGTGGTTGTTCCTGAGGGTTAGGTCTAATGACCTACCTAGAACGTTTGTCCCTCCTGGTAATGCATTTCTGTCCTTTTCATGTACCTTTTTTGTAGCTTGAATACAGTAGCTGTGTGGAAGCACCATATAAAGTTCTTCCTCATCTGTTGTAACTAGGACAGTGGAATTGCTAACTGGAATATATCTAATTTTACCACAAAAATCCAGAGAGTCTAAAATAAAAGATTTGTTGACCTCTGCCACTAGTTTCATCAGAGCATCAAGGTTGATAGATATTGTTTCAGTTATGGAAACACCACTTGCCACTACGGAACCACCACTAGGGAGGATCAGAGATACTCTTATGGAACTTTGAGATCCCAATGAAGCTTGGTATTTTTGGGTGAACAAAACTTCACAAAGCTTGGCATCTAGTAGATCGTCATATGGCATCTTAGATGCTTTCTTAAATTATTATAAGCAACATTCACACTGTTAAAAGTCACACTTACTGTAAAATATGTTATTGTCAAGCATGGCCTCAATCTTGCAGTTGTAAGAAGCTGTATCAGTGACTAAGATGCCCCCCCATCAGCCTTCATGATCCTGCAAGTCCTATCTCTGCTCAGATTTTTTAGAGCAACCAGTTCCATTTTACTAATGTTGTATAATTTCTTCCTAGGTGATTTACAGAGGGCCTTGCGGATATCATCTTAAGTGAATAAACTACTGGAAACTTCAACAAGGTGTCTTTATTCCTCCCACAAGGGGAGTATCAGAGAGAGAGAGCCTCCTAGATCTGCTAGCTAAAGTGATTTTATCTGGACTAATCCTTTATACTCTGTTTCTCTTGAAAAGCAATGGAAAACCCGTTTGCTAGTCTAGCTTATTATCTGAAGTATCTATCACAGAAGATGACCGAGCACTTTGTCCAAATAGGTCATCATTTAAATCATTGTACAGCTCGACCATTCAGATGGAATTTTATACCTATGTAACAAGGAATGGTATAAGGTGGAGTTCAGTGAAGAGTTAAGACAGGCACTGTGTGGCAGGGAAGAGCTACAAGATAGATGGGCAGCCACAGCAGAGGTGGTAAGGGATGCAGCTAGAAAGGTGCTTGGTGTGACATCTGGGCAGAGGAAGGAGGACAAGGAGACCTGGTGGTGGAATAAGGAAGTACAGGAAAGTATACAAAGAAGAGGTTGGTGAAAAAGAAGGGAGACTGCCAGAGAGATGCAGAAAGTAGACAGGAGTACAAGGAGATGAGCTGCATATGAAGAGACAGGTGGCGATGGATAAGCCATATGGCAGGTTGTATGAAAGGCTGGACACTAAGGAAAGAGAAAAGGACCTGTACTGATTAGATAGGCAGAGGGACCAAGCTGGGAAAGATGTGCAAAAGGTTAGGGTGATAAAGGATATTGAGGGAAACATACTCACAAGTGAGGAGAGTGTGCTGAGCAGATACAAAGAGTACTTTGAGGGGCTGATGAATGAAGAGAATGACAGAGAGAGAGAAGGTTGGATGATGTGGGGATAGTGAATCATGAAGTACAATGGATTAGCAAGGAGGAAGTAAGGACAGCTATGAAGAGGATGAAGAATGAAAAGGCTGTTGGTCCAGATGACACACATATGAAAACATAAAGGTGTTTAGGAGAGATGGAAGTCGAGTTTTTAACTAGATTGTTTAAAGAAATCTTGGAAAGTGAGAGGATGCCTGAAGAGTGCAGAATAAGTGTACTGGTACCATTTTTTAAGAATAAGGGTGATGTGCATAGCTGTAGTAACAACAGAGGGATAAAATTGATCAGCCACAGCACAATGTTAAGGCAGAGTAGTGGAAGCTAGGTTAAGAAGGGAGGTGATGATTAGTGAGCAGCAGTACAGCTTCATTCAGTAAAAGAGCACTACAAATGCAATGCTGGCTCTGAGGGTGTTAATGTAGAAGTATAGAGGTCAGAAGGAGTTGCACTGTGTCTTTTTGGACTTAGAGAAAGCATATGACAGGGTGTCTAGAGCAGAGTTGTGGTATTGTATGAGGAAATCAGCAGAGGCAGAGAAGTATGAAAGGGTGGTACAGGATATGTACAAGGATAATGTGACAGTGGTGAGGTTTGTGGTAGGAGTGATGGATGCATTCAATGTGGAGGTGGGAATACATCAAGAATCGGCTGTGAGCCCTTTCTTCTTTGTAACGATGATGGATAGGTTGACAGATGAGATCAGACAGGAGTCCCCGTGGAATATGACATTTGCAGAGAACATTTTGATCTGTTTGAGAGTAGGGAACAGGTGGAGGACACCCTGGAAAGGTGGAGATATGCTCTACAGAGGAGATTAATGAAGGTCAGCAGGACTAAGACAGAATATGTGTGTGTGAATGAGAGGGAGGACAGAGGAATGGAGAGGATGCAGAGAGGAGAGATGGCAAAGGTGGATGAGTTTAAATACTGGGATCAATAGTTCAGAGTAATGGTGAGTGTGGAAGAGAGGTGAAGAAGAGTGAGTTGTGATGGACGGATACCAGTAAAGGTGAAAGGGAAGGTCTACAAGATGGTAGTGAGACCAGCCATGTTATATGGGTTGGAGACTGTGGCACTGATGAAAAGACAGGAGTCAGAGCTGGAGGTGGCAGAGTTAAAGATGTTAAGATTTGCACTGGGTGTGATGAGGATAGACAAGATTAGAAATGAGTATATTAGAAGGTCAGCTCAGTTTGGACAGTTTGGAGACAAAGCCAGAGAGGTGAGATTATGTTGGTCTGGACATGTGCTGAGCAGGGATGTTGGGTATATTGGGAGAGGGATTTTAAGCATGGAGCTGCCAGGTAAGAGGAAAAGAGGAAGTCCTAAGAATAGCTTTATGGATGTGGTGAGAGAGGACATGCAGAGTTCTGACTGAGTGTGCTTCTCAGCTGATAACTATATTTTTTGGCACTTTTTAACAGATTAGAGTTGAATAAAACAATAATTGAATTCAGTTAAGAATGCATTTTGAATAAATTGCATTTATTTAAAGTGTATTTGCTTGAATACTGCTACACACTCAAGTGTGCTAGCTTGCACTGCACTTGATTGTTTTTAGTGCTGTTTTAGCTGCTTTTCTGTAAAAAAAAATTCTAAGCTTGTTTCCTGCCTTTCCTTTCCTGTAACTAGTCTAGCCCAGATATAGATTTGCTGTATGCAGGACTGTTTGTAAGCTTCTGAGCCCCCCAAGCCTTTCTGTGTTGGTGGTAAGCCCTCTAGCTTATCAGTGGGAGTGGTAGGCACTAGGTAGACAAAGTTTGCAGATGATTGCAAGTTGGGAGCTATTATTAACTCCCCATGTGATGTTGACATCCTACTGGTGTCAGAACCATGGCCTTAAGCTCAATGTGAAAAAATGTCATCATCCCTTTTGGGAAAAACCCTGTTCCCATGAATTACCACATCGATAGTAGTCCACTGAACACAGAAGGCATTGTAAGAGATCTAGGAACACAGGCTGACAGCAACCTCTCTTTTGACCACCACATTGCCACTGTGGTCAGAAAGTCCTTCTATGTGGCGCATCTCATTACTAAGGGTTTTGCATCCAGGAAGAAAGAGGTCATTGTCTCTCTCTACTCCTCCCTCATTAGGCCAATCATTGAGTACAATGCCCCATTTGGCATGTATCTCACTAAACACCTGCAACAACTGGAGAGGCCACAAAAGTATATCACAAACAGGATCATAGGCCTTAAAAATTTGTCCTGTATAGACAGACTAAAAAAAACTAACTATTCTCTGTCTCATATTGCCTACTTATAGGCAATCTCTGCTTGACTTACAAAGCCATGTCTGACCCAGCTGTGTTAGAAATGCTACATCTAAAGAAATCCCAAGCTCTCCACACCACACGCTCCAGAGACCACAACCTCATTACTACAATCAACAGAACATGCTGAAGGGACAGGTTCATAACCCAGAGACTGCCCATGCTATGGAATAGACTTCCCATACATGTCAAGCAGAGCACCTCACTGACCATCTTCAAGAGAAATCTTGATGAGTGGATGGGAAATAGAAAATTCACCCCGAGGATCACTAGAGTGGCTTTTCTCGACAGAGGTACTGGGAATTAAGGTCGGGTGGCACGATGCCAGGGTAATCCTATGGGCTAGGCTTGTAAAGGCTCCAAGGCCATTAGCCTAGTACACACCTATGAACCTATGAACCTATGGTTGGTCTGGCAGAGCAAGATGCAGGGGACAGAAAGAAATGCAAACAGATGATCTGCTGTGCCTATCTCTAATGGAAGTCGTTAAAAGAAAAAGAAGAATAAAAAGTAACAAGGAAAGGTATGCTATTTCTGTCCTATAAGACAGGGTCTGTTGCACTATTTCTGTCCTATAAGACAGGGTCTGTTGCGCTATTTCTGTCCTATAAGACAGGGTCTGTTGCACTATTTCTGTCCTATAAGACAGTGTCTGTTGCGCTATTTCTGCTCTATAAGACAGGGTCTGTTGTGCTATTTCCTTCCTATAAGACAGGGTCTGTTGCGCTATTTCTGCCCTATAAGACAGGGTCTCTTGCGCTATTTCTGTCCTATAAGACAGGGTCTGTTGCGCTATTTCTGTCCTATAAGACAGGGTCTGTTGTGATATTTCTGTCCTATAAGACAGGGTCTGTTGAGATATTTCTGCCCTATAAGACAGGGTCTGTTGTGCTATTTCTGTCCTATAAGACAGGTTCTGTTGAGCTATTTCTGCCCTATAA
Organism: Protopterus annectens; assembly: GCF_019279795.1. Lineage (NCBI taxonomy): Eukaryota > Metazoa > Chordata > Ceratodontiformes > Protopteridae > Protopterus > Protopterus annectens. Next base: position 1,925,249,901 of record NC_056729.1, on the reverse strand, counting down.
GACAGGGTCTGTTGTGCTATTTCTGTCCTATATGACAGGGTCTGTTGCACTATTTCTGTCCTATAAGACAGTGTCTGTTGCGCTATTTCTGCCCTATAAGACAGGGTCTGTTGTGCTATTTCTGCCGTATAAGACAGTGTCTGTTGCACTATTTCTGTGCTATAAAACAGGGTCTGTTGTGCTATTTCTGTCCTATAAGACAGGGTCTGTTGTGCTATTTCTGTGCTATAAGACAGGGTCTGTTGTGCTATTTCTGTCCTATAAGACAGGGTCTGTTGTGCTATTTCTGTCCTATACGACAGGGTCTCTTGCACTATTTCTGTCCTATAAGACAGGGCCTGTTGCGCTATTTCTGCCCTATAAGACAGGGTCTGTTGTGCTATTTCTGTCCTATACGACAGGGTCTCTTGCACTATTTCTGCCCTATAAGACAGGGTCTGTTGCGCTATTTCTGCCCTATAAGACAGGGTCTGTTGCGCTATTTCTGTCCTATAAGACAGGGTCTGTTGCGCTATTTCTGTCCTATAAGACAGGGTCTGTTGTGTTATTTCTGTCGTATACGACAGGGTCTGTTGCGTTATTTCTGTCCTATAAGACAGGGTCTGTTTTCCTATTTCTGTCCTATAAGACACGCTCTGCTGTGCTATTTCTGTCCTATAAGACAGGGTCTGTTGCACTATTTCTGTCCTACAAGACAGTGTCTGTTGCGCTATTCTGTCCTATAAGACAGGGTCTGTTGCGCTATTTCTGTCCTATAAGACAGGGTCTGTTGCACTATTTCTGTCCTATAAGACAGGGTCTATTGTGCTATTTCTGTGCTATAAGACAGGGTCTATTGTGCTATTTCCGTGCTATAAGACAGGGTCTGTCGTGCTATTTCTGTCCTATAAGACAGGGTCTGTTGAGTTATTTCTGTCCTATAAGACAGGGTCTGTTGAGTTATTTCTGTCCTATAAGACAGGGTCTGTTGTGCTATTTCTGTCCTATAAGACAGGATCTGTTGCAGGTTGACTGTCTTAGGAATGAAGGCAATTAACCTCAGTATGTCTTTTTTATCAGGTATCTAAAGTAAACAATTATTTCTCAAGTTTTTCTTTCATTAATGGCTTTCCTTAAATTAAATTTTCTAAACAAGTAATTAAATATTTTGGAGGTGTTCTGTCTATCTGCTGCTGTAATTTAACACTAACATAATAACTTTCCCTAACTAGAAGAGTAACGGACAAAGGATATGAGCATCACTGGTGCTAGTTAATATGCAAAAGGCAATTGACCTCTATGGCGTACAGTAAATGTGTCCGCTGCCCGGGATAATGGTCAGCATCTGCCATGTCTAAATAGGTTTTACCATGCATAGAAGTCAGAGTTACAACCACTAAATCTCCATCTCAGAATAAGCACAGTGCCTTCCAGAGTGACCTTGGAAATAGTAATTGAAACCGAACCAGAATTATTTTACGTACACACAAACACACACACAGACACACATGCACACACTGACACACAAACACACACAGTGATACACAAACTCATACAAGAAATATTGGGGGCTAATGGTAACTCTACATTACCAATGCCCCCCCCCCACAGACATTTATAGTATGCCGCTGCCTGTCAGTCAAAACTAACAAATCAAAAACTTATCTTACTTTTCACCCTTCATATGAGGTAACCTTTAGATATTCTAATGGTAGCAATTAGTTCAGAAGATGAAAATGCATGACAGTAAAATGCATAAATGTCTGAACTAATAAATAAAACATTAGCCACAACCAGAAAAATGTATACAAAATGCTTCATTTAAAATAAATACCTTAATGCATTTCCATTCCCAAAATAAATAAATAAGTTTGCAATGGCTACAAAATTTGCACAAAGAACTGAAAATAAAACATATAAGTAGACAGATCATGTTCAGGGAAAACATCTAAAATCTAAACTATAAATTATATGCTTCTGCTTAAAAGATACAATATACACTGACTATTGTGGGATTTTATGTTGAAAACTGAATTTTCTGACTCCTTACCCAAGTATAATATAGCATGAGCTCTGCCTCTATGGGTATCTTCCATTAACTAGATAGTAAAATTTGTAACAGACTGACTTGAATTATCAGTTACTATTTCATTATGACACCAAATTGGATTTTCTATGACTTCTGGTTCAATTTTACAAGACACCTTTCTATTTCTTCAGTTTTTACTTCTGGCTGGGGAAGAGTGCCAACATGTCTACCCAAATAATGCATCATCATCATCATCCTCATGTTACCTAGCCAAAATATTCTCGAAGCTGATGTTACAACAGTGCACACATTTCTGAGCCAAGCTTTGGTTTCATTCTTACACTGTGATACATCTAAAGGATGGCAAATGCAATTTCACACTATTTTACACATTTTCTTTTTACATATTATAGTTCACTAAAAAGGCAAGTACAATGCTGTTTCTTCTACATTTGTCTTCTAAACAATTATTTAAAAAAAAAAAAGTAATTTCCATGGTATACCTGAAGTCTCAAAACAACCCACTAAAGTGTAGTGGATCCAAAAACAAAACAATGTAAGAAACTTCTTTGTGTGGAAGATTTTCAGTCCATATATTTCTAGTTAATCACTGTATATTAATCAGATCAGACAATAGTAGTAGAAGTAGCGAACGTAAACTCGTCTTAAGTCAAAACAAAACAAAAAGTAATAATAGAAAATATATAATCGTACAGCATTACTAAGTATTTGAAAATAATCCAAGCAAGGCAGGCAGTCTGTTTCCAGTCAAAAATCCTTTATTAAGTACACAGACAAGCGATCCAAGTAAAACAAAAATAGAGTAATAATTTCCTCACAAGCTTTCTAAATATATATATACTTTTTATCAGGCATGGGAGTGGTTTATTGTGCTGTAAAACAAAGTGTTATTGGTACACATGTTAAATTCACATCCCTTCCCCCATCAGTGTGACATTCGAGCTGGTCCTGCCCTACTTAATAGCTGTCATAATAACATATAACCCTTATGTACTTTAAATAAAATTATATAATGATGTGGTACCTCTTATTTAACCAAATTATTAAGTAGATTATTAAGTCTGTGATTTTATCCAAGACAATATACTACATGGCTGGAAATATATCAACCTTAGTTCATTTGGCAATCAAAAAATATATATAAATATATACATATACATTTTGCATGTAAAAATCAATTTCTATTTTCATAACCTATTGTATGTGTAATAACAATACTAACTAATTATACAATTATATAGGTTTTTAGGGTTCTTGTGCACAGACCTGAAGAAGTCTTAAAGGACGAAAGTGATCTTTGTTAACAATAGGTTATGAAAATAGAAATTGATTTTTACATGCAAAATGTATATGTATATATTTATATATATTTTTTGATTGCCAAAGGAACTAAGGTTGATATATTTCCAACCATGTAGTATATTGTCTTGTTTAAAAATCACAGACTTAATAATCTACTTAATAATTTGGTTAAATAAGATGTACCACATCATTATATAATTTTATTTAAAGTATATAAGGGTTATATATTAATATGACAGCTACTAAGTATGGCAGGACCAGCTCGAATGTCACACTGATGGGGGAAGGGATGTGAATTTAACATCTGCACCAATAACACTTTGTTTAAAGCACAATAAACCACTCCTATGCCTGATAAAAAGTATATATATATTTAGAAAGCTTGTGAGGAAATCTTACTCTAATTTTGTTTTACTTGCATCTCTTGTCTGTGTACTTAATAAAGGATTTCCGACTGGAAACAGACTGTCTGCCTTGCTTGGATTACTTTTGAATACTTAGTAATGCTGTATAATTATATATTTTCTATTACTACTTTTTGTTTTGTTTTGTTTTGACTTAAGATGAGTTTACGTTCGCTAATTCTACTACTAATGTCTGATCTGATTAATATACAGTGACTAACTAGAAATATATGGACTGAAAATCTTCCACACAGAGAAGTTTCTAAACAATTATTTACACACATTTAATGTCATAGAGCTGCAATACAAATAGTTCTTTCTCCATGCATTTCCCAGTGTACTCCTCTTCCCACACATCACCCTCCTTCCAGGTCTCAAGTGAATTTTCTTGAGAAACCCTCAAGAAATGAAGCCTGAGGCAAAGAGTATATTTAATATCAAACTCATACAGCATTTTCTTCTGGTAAATGTGGTGGGTTTTTGGTGACCGGGTAGAATCAGTATTTTGTTTTGGAAGATGCTACAGGTTTTGGCGACTGGGTAAATCAGTGTTTTGTTTTAGAAGATACTCATTTTTATTTATTTATTTATTTTGGGGGGGGGCTAGGTAGAATCTGTGGGGGGGGGTTGGCACTAGGTGGAATAATTTTGTCCATTTTTACCAGTCAATCCCTTTCCTAATAGATAACCCTGGATTTTTCAATATTAGTTTAATTTCTTTGTCCACTTGATGCTCTGTTAGCTTGGTACACTCTGGATTTATTACTTTTTTAACAACATTTTCAGACTGTTCTCTAGCTGTGAAGTAACCTTTTACATCTTTATATTCATTGCACTGCTAGCCAGTCAACACTTTTCATAAGTTATCTTTTTGTATGATTTAAACTTGTAAGACATGAAAGAAAATAATATTATTGACTTTGTTTAGAAGTGCCTCATACTAGGCCATCGCAACTGGTAACTGACTCTGGCCACTAGCTTGTGATTACTAACCATGTCAGCTATCAGCGGTCCATTGTTTACATAAATGCCCCAATGCATTCCCAAACTTTTCCTCCATTATTCCTAAAACTGAAAATTATTTTGAAAAGTTCTAAGTTAATAGTACCAACATTTAGAAAGTGTTCCTAACTTGAGGCCTTTTCCTTAATTATGTTTTGCTTTCTCAATAACACTGGAGGTATAAGCTGAGAGATATGCTTACACCATTGTTTTTCCATTCAACTGTGCAAATGATATGAAGGTTTAGGTTGCAACCAATGTGCTCTTAAACCTATGCATGTCCATAGAAGGTTACTAGGCTAATGGCCCTAAAGTCCTTACAAGCCTAGCCATATTTATCCTGATTTGCCCCAGTTGTTGGTGGTTAGGTAACTGAAGTTTGCAGAGGTAAGGGCTATGGTAGTTAATACCAACTTCCTCTTTCCAGGAGGGATATGAGCACCACTAAAAGAATGAATTTGTGGTCACCTATCCATTGATCTAGCTTGCATCTGAAGGGGATCAGGGAGCAGCACTGTTTCACATAAAATGGAAGATTGTTCCAGAGAAGTGACAGTCTCTAGGAGATGTATCTATCTCTCCAGCATGACCTGTTCATGTCAGATGCTAGGTTATGATCCCTGGTGCGAGTGACCCTTGTACAGTTTGATTTACAAATATGTAACATTTCCATCAGGGCAGGGTCAGACACTGCCTTGTAAGCCAGGCATAGGTTTCCCCTTAGCAACCTGTAGAAATCTGAATATAGTAACAGGGCTTTCAGTCTGTCTGTGTAACACTTGTTTTGTGTATCCTGTAATTTCTTGGTAAGAAACCTCTGTGGTCTCTCCAGTTGTTGCAGGTGTCTGGTGAGGTACAAGCCAAGGGGAGCATTTTTAATCCTAACATCCTTAGATCTAAATGTGATGCCTTTACTTATAAGATGTGCCACACAGAAGGAATAGAAGGATTTCCTAACTACTATTTATATGTGATGGCCAAAGTTTGAATTGCTATCAACCTGAGTACCCATATCACGTACCACTGTATCTACTCTTAAGGGGGTGCTGTTTATAACATAATTAGAGGGATGTCAACTTTCCCAAAGGGAATAATAATGCATGTTTTGCATTTAGCTTTAATCTGTGACTTTGGCGCCAATCATTTGTGTGTGTTAACCCTGCCTGCAGTATATTAACAATGTTGGGGGAGCTCAGTGATTGCTCTCAATTCCAGTCATCATCAAACTCGGTCAGCCCAGGCTGTCTGAAAAGTTATTTCTGAACAGTAAGGGGCTCACAACAGAATCCTGTGGTACACCACTGGTGAGTGGTCTTTTGCTAGAGGTGAAGTCACCTACTTTGACAGTATGTGTTCTGTTGGTGAGCCATTTGGCTACTCATCTGGTAATATAGGGGTTAATTCCCAATTGTGGGAGCTTCTTTATAATACCTGAGTGGGGGATTGTGTTGAATGCCTTGGCTAGGTCAAGATAGGTGGTATGCACTGTCTTTCCCTCGTCCAGGGCATTGGTGACTTTCTTGAAGAAGTCACCCATATTTAACAGGCATGATCTACCTTTAAATAATCCAGACTGGGTTGGGTCCAGTGATTGGAGATTATCAATGTCCTTGTTAGAAAGATCCATAATAATTCTTTACATGGCCTTGCAGATAAGGCTAGTCAAGCTTAAAAGCCTGCAATTCCCAGGATTAGTTGATATTCCCCTTTTGAGAAGAGGGATTATTGTTGCTATCTTCCATTCCACTGTAACATAGCCAGTTCACAGGCTGTAATTAAACAGGAATCTAACTAGGTCTGTTAGATCATGTTTTACGTTTTTTATAAAGCAATCTGGGGTGTTGTGGGGCCCCACTGATGCTGTGTTTCTGACCTTAGAGAGCACTGAGTTGACCTGCTCTCTTGATGTAATAGGCTGAGGAATGGTGGCAGGAATACTGTGGGGGATGACTGGAGGGGAGAGGGGGTGAAGTTTGCTCCAAATCTGTCAGCTAGCATGTTGGCTATTATATCTGGTTGAGTATGGGTAGTGCCATCCTCAACCAGTTCAGCGCATAGCTGGATATTCCATTTTAGATTTCAGATTTAGTTAAAGAATGCCTTCTAATTATCCATAGCTAGGGATGTTATATTTACTTCATAATTGGTTTTGGAGGACTTGACAAGATCATTAATTTGTTTGTTGAAACTAAAGAGGGATTTCTTCCTCTGATGAGCCAGTTCCCTCTTGTTCTTGGACATTAGTTTCTTTCTCTTGCTGTATAGCCTGTGTATACTAGGAGTCCACCAGGGCGGCTTGTTTTTTCGGAAAGACCTGGTTTTAATCCAGTCAGGTACAGATGATTTTATACATCTGCCTAAGTGGTTATACAAGGCACTGTGCACACCACTGCATAGGAGTTGATGTTATTTGCATTTGAGGAGGCTTTTAAATGTCTTATACCATCCCATCACTTAGTAGGAAGAAATTTGTCTTTGAAAAATTCTTAAGCATTTTTGAGCTTAATGGGGTATCTGGTTTTATAATTATAACAAACGAGACAGATTTGTGGTCCGATCTTACTAGGGAGGACTTCCCATAGGGGGGCAATGCTCTCCCATGTTAGTGAGTACTCTGTTCAGGACATTTGAACATCTTGTGGGTGTGCTAACTAGCTGTTTCAGAGCATTTGTATTGAGAAAATCCAAGAACCTCTGAGCCAGCATGTGGTTGTGTATGTTTCCCAGTCGATGGTAGGATAATTAAAATCACCCATGAGTAAGGTGTTGGACTGTATGGCAAGTGATGCCATTAAGTCCAGGTATGTGTTATGCTTTTCCTGTATCATGGTGGGGACCTATAGCTAGTTGTGATGTGGTAAGGGGTTTTACCTACAGTTAATTGGACATGGAATAACTCAAGATAGTCATACCGTTTGACCAGTCTAGAGGTGTACTTATCCTTAATGGAGATGAATACATCTCTTCCTTTGGTTCTTTCATGCTTAGTTTGTGGTCTGTACTTATGGAAGGCATTATAGCCCTGCATGGATGGGATGCTTTCCACAACTTTGAACCATGTGTCGGTGACTGCACAGATGTCAGTATCTTCCAAAGCTGTACCCCTTTCTTATGTAGTTGAGCCATGTTGTCTAGTTACAGCTCACACTTTTTCCAATTTCTTCAGAAGTGTCGCACTTGTTTTTGCTTGAACTCCCTTTTTTGATACTACAAACAGTTGGTATGGCCCAATACGAACTTAATAAACAGTATCACAGAGGAGAAAACATAAGCAACAGTTCAAAAATAAAATGTTGTTAGATATACAGTATTTGCATACAGTAGTAATCACCCACAAGATTACAAGACAAACAAAGATGTTCAAAAAATCTTTAAAAAAAGTAGTGTGTTTATGATTTTGTATGAAACCACTCTGTCTTCGTTTTTACCAATAAGATTGATAAAATCATAAGGGTCAGATTTCTAGTTAGCAATAATAACAGCAGTTATGATCAGGTTAACAATTCCTAAGTAAGCAATCTGGATATTCAAATCTTGGTAGATTTTTTCTGATCACCCATGAAGTAGCTTCAATGATTCAACCCCAGAATTCACTAACCTTCTGGTAGCTCCATACTATCTAAAAATAAACACCATTAGTAATATCCAACATCCATACAGCCCACAGAACCCAGTCTAACAGAGGAGCTTTGTCACTGGTGTAACAACATATACTATATGAATGCAAGGGTGGCATGTTTTGAAATATTCCCCATTGTCTTAAGTTATTTTCACAGGCATCTAAAGCCAGGCATCTGCCTAGTTGGAAGTCCCACATTAGCGTAAGGTTTAAACTAGTTTGTTCCTAGTTAATTAAAGTCTAGTAAAGGGTGACGATAGCTCCTTTCTTGACATCTCCTTAATCCAAAAAATTAGATATATCTGCTTCTACTTGTGTTAGTACCCTTTGGGATGTTTACAAATCTAGGCATTATAGTAAATAGACCTGATGTGCAGTACCTGTGAAGCTTTATTATTTAAATATTTTTGATTCTGTAAATACTGCTGAAATTCTAGAAAGTCATCCAGCTTTCCCTGAATGATATCTTTCCAAAAATTAAATCCCTTGTACATCCAGTCAAGCCCCAAAAAAGGGCTTGCCATGAACTAGATAGATTCTGCTCTCATAACTGTCCCATAACACAGAAAAAGGACACTTCTTACCTGAGAGCGTCCTACCTTTTTAGTGTTCAAGCCCAACTTGGTCCCAAATTTTCCCAACATCATGTGTTTGTGGAATTTAATGGTGCCGGTGAATAATGAAAATCTCTGAAATGAGCCAGGATGATATTTGGTAACTCCTTGCCTGCATTATTTAGTTTAGGGCTACTGTTACGTACTAAGATGGTAGGTCTGGCAGTTGCAAAACCCCTTGTTTAAAATAACTAATATTTTTTTTTTTCTTTCTGAGACATACTGGGTAGTGTCTTCCTCGCAGACAGCCCATCATCAGTTTTTGAAAAAATTGCAGGCATTTGGCAGTGCATAAGATAAGTAGGTGTCTGCATACAAAGATAAATCTAGGATGACAGAACATCTTAGAAGCCTATATCCTGGGATGAAATGGGAGGTTAAAAATATGCCAGTCAGAAAACATTTATTTGATTTCAGCTATAACAGGTTTGGAATTTTTTTCCAGCATCACTAACAAAAGATGTTGCTATGTTTTTCCCCATGTATTTGCAGGTAAACATCCCCTGGGATTCATTAACACCCACACTAAGTGTACACTAGGTGTAAGACAACGCAAGCATAACTCACAACTTCTTTCTTTTTCTTACTGATTTTCTTATAGCCTTAAATATCAGGGAGGGGAGATTTATAAAGGTTACAGTGAAGTGTAGACTACATATACACTTAGTGTAATCTTTTTGAGTGACTAGAAACCACAATAACTGTGGTAGGGATGCTCTTAAATAAAGATTGTGTGCACTTAGTGTAAACGTTAATTATAGCTTTTATTCTCAGCACCTTTATTACTGGTTTTATCACTAGGCAAGCTTGGTTTAAAGGGAATAAAAACAAGTTGCCCTTGTTTAGGCAAATGCGGGAAAGCATACATCTCAACTGTCCAGATTTTCACAGAAAATGCTTTGTGTTTTTGGACTGTTCCTCATAAAAGTTGTGAGTTTCTGGTAGTTCACTGAGGACGAATTTGGTAAATTGCGACAGACATTTAGGTTTCAGATTATATATCCTTCATAAAATGTAAAGTAATACAAAATCTTTTATTCTAGCAACTTTCTAAGGTTATAAGATCAATTTTGAAAAATAATTCAGACAATCTGCATCTGTAATTTTAGACACAGATGTATTGCCCTACCTATCAACAGAGTAACTAAAACTTCACTCATTGACCCTGGTCAATTGGCACTGACTACGCACCCTGAGAAATGCCTACAAAACATTATCAAATCATTCTCATTTTCATACTGAGTAAATGCAGTAATTAGGACAATTAAGGCAGATCTGTGTGATATAACAGAAGTAAATGGAACATATCATTGTGCAACTAATCAAATAACAGATAAAGTACTACCACACAAATGCAGAGTAATGAAAGAAGGACAGGGAACACACAGAATGATGCCGTGGAATCATTAACTGCAGCACAATGAAAACTAGAAGGATCAGCACTAGTAGAATATAGAAAATGTATTTATTTGGAGACAAAGATGGCTGCCATTCTGTAAACACAGCTGAACCACAGCTCCTTAAATACCCAGAGTATAAAACCAACCCAGAGGAATACCAGGACCTTTACAACAAAAAATTTCTGATGTAACAAATCTACTCATTATCCAGGAACACAAAAAGGATTAATAAACCCAAAGATATAACAAACTTATCAAGATTACAGCAGATTATCTGGAAAAGGAATCAGTCCCAAGGGAAGAAGCCATGTGCTTAGGGCATTCTACTTTTTCATATCTGGCTACAATTCAAAACCTCCTACCTTAACAAAATGTCAAAAGAAGATAAAAACATGGATACTACAACAACAAAAACTAAACTGTCGGAATTATTATCACCTGAAAAAGACTTGACTTCTAAAAGACAAAAAATAATAAAGCAGCAAGAAACTGTGAAAACTGGGAGCAAAAACAAACCAGATCAACTGGCAAACTTGGAAGATTTAAAAGCAGCCTTGCAGCCTATACAAGAAGCTATAAAAGAATTATCCAACCAAATGCAATCCTTTGGAACTTCTGTTAACCAAATTCTGGAAAGAATGGACAAATCTGAAGCCAGAATCTCTGAGAATCAAGATAAAATAGCTCTGCTAGGGAGAAAAGCGGACGCACATGAAGCTGACATACAATCTATGCAAGCCAAAATCATTGATCTTGAGGCAAGATCTAGAAGAAATAATATAATCCTTAGAGGCATGCCGGAAGGTATACAACACAATGACCTGATTCCATCCATCACTCAAATATTTGCAACTCTACTCAAAGACTCAAAATCTGCACATCAAAAAATAATAGAAAGAGCTCACAGAGCCCGAAGAGAAGCACAAGCTTCAAATACCCCAAGACCTGTTTATGCCAAACTTCTTAATTTCCAAGATGTTAACAGAATACTAATTTCTGCAAAGAAAAATGGAGGATCTGTACTCTGGAATAATAATAAAATTTCTATAACCCAGGACTTGCCTCTACAAATCAGACAAGCCAGACAGCTACTAGCTCCTTATTGCAGATTTCTGATAGACAAAAAGCTTAAATTTCAAATGAAGTATCCAAACAACCTAGTTTTCATGGTCGATGGGGTCAAATATTCAGTTAATAACAAAAAAGAAGCTAAATCTATCTTTTTGTCGGTTTTCAAATCCATTCCGGACACAGAGATTTAAGTATATGTTCCGATACAGTCTCCACTACCTCTGAGGTCAGATTCTTCTCTCAACAACAGCCGAGGCCTCATCTCTCTTGTATCTGGTGTTTACCTTGCCCTAGGCCATGTTCTAGGCCTGGCGTGACCTTCCCGAGACTTTCAACAGGAAGTATGTAACCTGATTATCATCCTGTTTTCCCACGATAGGAACTGAGCCTGAAGATATCATCATAGAGATCGGCGTCAAGAGGTGGCACTTCCAGAAGTCCGTTGGTAAACTGGATCCCCCTTCGAGAAGCTAAGCAGTTGGCTTAGCGATCTGAAAGCTCGGTGGCAGCTTTTAAAGTGCTGTAAATAAAACAAAGTATTATCCTGTTACAACAATCACAATCTACACAGCGAGCTGTTCAAAAGGCTATTTATATCACTACACTAGCAATACTGATTACTTTTAGTATACTAGATCATAGAGATTGACTTCAGGATGTGCCACTTCCAGAAGTCCATTGCTAAACTGGATCCCTCCTCGAGAAGCTAAGCAGTCGGCTTAGTGATATGAAAGCTCGGTGGGAGCTTCTAAAGTGCTGCAAATAATACAAAGGGCTGTACTGTAACAAAAAAATCACGAACTACACAACGAGTTGTACAAAAGGTTATTTATACCGCTACACTAACAATACTGAATACTTCTAGTATACCTTAAGAGATTTCTATGAATGCATAGTAGATTTTGCTGATTTCAGAGGCCACATGACGATATTGACACAAACTAAAGGTTTTTTTTTTCAGTGATGAATATCACACCCTTATAAGTTAACATTACAATTACACTAATGCCTGAATTATAGATCTGAAGGAATTTAAAATATCTAGTGCTTGAAACCTTATTAAAACACTAATTGATCAATGATAGGTATCATCTACCTATATAATAGGTTACTACTTTGATTAATTATGATATTCAGGGCTGATGAGAAGATTTGAGTATAGCTACTCTATCTCGCTAATACACTTCTAATTATAAATATATAATCTGCTCTTTTCTTTTACCCCTATTAGGTTACATTAGATATAATCCGTCCAATACATGATTTAAGTAACATCAATCAATAGTTAACCTGCAATATGGTAAGACAACTTTCAATTATATGGAATGTAACACCTACCTACTAAAGAAGTTGGATACAGCTCAAGTTCACATACTAATACATAAACACCAATTATCCTAACTCATAGGGGGTGATCACAAATTTACATACTTCCTGAAGTAAAACAACCAGATCTCTACCGATTAATGAAGTTGGTAAAGAACAGATTATCACTAGTCTAAATATGAAAAAGGCTAGAAAAGATATATAAAACACATGCCTAATTATGAACCTAACTTGTTTAGTCCTGTATTAATAAGGACAAGGGCATTCTGGTTGGGTTTTTAACCATATGCCTTTATCAAACATACACAAAACTTCACTAAATTTTTATGAATCTAAGGTGATAAAAAACATTCATAAGGCACACCTGTATTAAATAGTTTATTATGATTCTACAAAATAGTAGGGTAAAAATGTTAATTTGCTCTACGATAACACACATGCCTCGCTGTGTAGTATTGTTTAAGATTTTTCTTACCTGGTTTTTATCTGCTAATATTTGTGTTTCTACCTGATTGGATATGCCTTTACGCTGTTTTCTCCAGGTCTCCAAGTATCTATTAATATCATTATCTGAGGAATATCTAAGATGTGGCAAAGGTAAGTTGCCATAAGACCTCTCTAATATATTGCCTTTTGAGTCGGAACATTGCAGGCACAGTCAATGAGATGGGGGGGTTCAAGTTTCTTACTTACTTGAAGCATAGATCCTGAAAATTCTCATTAAAACAGGATAAAATACACTGAGAGATCTAAGAGTCTGGCCTAGTGGGGAATTAATCATATCTAAACATAGACTTTACTAGAAGAATACATATATTTTTTTCTTTTTATAAATAGTTACGAAACTTAATTGAAATAAACCATGTACCTGGTAATCTCTGAAATACTAAGAGTGGTAAGTGAAGTAAATTGTTCTTCCATGAGTCTTCTTGGATACAAGAGAGATGTAAATGAATATTTAACTTGGACAAGATTTAAATAATTTTATCTAAGGAGTTGGAGGATATAGAAGCAGTGTTTATTAGGGAATGAGTGGGATAGGCTTTGGACAAAAAATTCTAAGCCTTGCAGGACCAATAAGCTTTCTTTTCCATATCTTCTCTTACATACAAGTTATATACTTAATACTAATACAAAAAAATACACAACCAAAATTTTCTCTGGTCCTGTTAAATTCCTGGTCCTGGAGATTAGTGGGTAGGCACAGGGATGGGATGAGAATGGTAGAATGCTTTCATAATATTCTTTTGATAAAAACTCACCATAACTGAATATATTTAAATAAATTACAGAAGTACTGGCACAAAATAAAACTGTATGAATGTGGGAAATAGATTCATGGAACATTAAGGGTTTCCAGAACATGGGAAAAAGGAAACTGTTTCTTCATCTATTTATGCAGGCTAAGGCAAGTTTCATACTACTTCAAGAGACCCACCTAACTAATGAACAATGGTCGGAAATAAAAAGGAAAAAATGGATAAGAGAAATAATAGCTTCTGAGGGCAAAACTAATAGTGCTGGAGTAGCGATAATCATTAAAGACCAATATCAAGATAAGATTATAGAATCTAAAATAGATAATGAAGGTAGATGGTGCTATGTGATTATTTCAATCACTGTTTACGACAAGCCTATTATTCTCCTCAATATATATGCACCATGTTCTAACCAGCATTCCTTCTTCGCTTCATTATACTCTATCTTAAATCATTATAATAATCATTATATAATTATAGGAGGGGACTGGAATGCTTATCAAAATCCTAAACAGGATAAATCAAGCTCACAGAGAACATGCAATAATCAAGCAGTTATAGCTTTAAGTGAACTTAAAGATGATTTCAAATTATATGATCCATTTAAATTTGGTATTAAATCAAAGACTCCAGATAAATATACGTTTTACTCCAGCTGCCATAAAATGTGGTCAAGAATTTACTTTTTTCTAATATCAGAAGTACTAATCAATCTTGACCCCTCAGTATTCATCCATGCCCGATACTTGTCCGACCACTCTAAAATTACCCTTCACATCAATAAACCTACTGGAAGTAACATGCCACATCGAGGTTACAACTGGTCCTTAAAGCCAAATCTTTTAAATAAAAAGGAAATAATTCAGGATATCCAGGACATTCTTAAAGCAGTATTAGTAAAATTAACAAAACAGCAACACCCACCTGATATTGAATGGGCAGCAGCTAAAACCCAGATAAGAGGTATTTTTCTACAAAAAGCTTCTTACTATAAAAGAATACAACTTAAAGAAGAACAGATACTAGAGGTTAAAATTAAATCACTAGACCAAGAATTAATAAAAAACTACAGTACACAAACTGAAACAGAGTTACTAAAATGCCAGAAAGACCTCTTTTTGATTCAAAATAACAAACTATCATTTCATGATACAAAAATGCTTGCAAACTATGCTAACCATATTCAAAGACCATCACGTGTGTTAGCAAGAATTATTAACCAGTCTAAAACGCATTCTCAAATTTCTGAAATAGTTTACAAGGAAAAAATTTATACGAAAAATGAAGATATTATAAAGGTGTTTGAAAAGATATACTCACAAATATATAGGGAACAAACAAACGGACTCTCAAGTGGTAATAATAATGATTTCCTACAAAAACTTAACTTTCCGAGAATTGATGAGAAACTACAAAATGTCCTAATAAAACCAATATCCATGGATGAAATAATAGCAACAATCAAGAAAATGAAGCCTTACAAATCTCCCGGCCCAGATGGACTTACCGCGGAATTTTATAAAACATTTTACCGTATCACTGCTCAAATTGTTTCACATATATTAAACTACATAGTAAATAACAAAATTAATGATATTCATTTTAATGCATCCAAAACAATTTTCATACCTAAAGATAAGACAGATATGCAGAACCCTGACAACTATAGACCCATATCACTACTAAATATTGATACCAAAATCCTAACATCTATTTTGGCCAATAGACTGAAGAAAATAACTAATATAATTATTTCTAATGAACAATCTGGATTCTTAACATCTAGACAATCCAGTGATAATACTTTAACACTTCACACATTAATCTCATATGCTAAACAAAATAATCTAAACATGTATGCACTTATCATAGATGCTCAGAAGGCCTTTGATAGAGTCAACATTAAATTTCTATTCAAGATCTTACCCTACTTTAATATAGCCCAAAAATTTATCCTGACTTTACAAACACTATATAACAACCCTTATACAACTTTATATATAAATAAAACATGGTCTAACAGAATTCAAATCAGAAATGGTACACCGCAGGGATGCCCTTTATCTCCCCTATTATTTAACATATATTTAGAACCTCTTTTCTTAAAAATCAAACAAAATATCTACCACAATGCCCCAATAATTTATAATACAAAAATCTCCTTGTCAGCCTTCGCAGACGACCTTAACATATACTGTACAACTCCAATATCGGACACTCAAAAAATACTATCCGCTATCAATGATTTTTCATTAATATCAAACTATAAAATAAACCTTAAAAAAAAACAATATCTTTCCCTTAAGAACTCCAAAACCTTTCTCACTCTTACCACTGGTAGGACAAATTAATCCTGAGGAAAAGATCAAATACCTAGGAATTAGATTCTGTACAGATAACAACATTTTTTATCTTAATAATATTAAACAAAACTGGGAGCACATATCATGTGATTTAAAGAGATGGAAAATTTTGAAATTACCGACATTAGCAAAAGTGTCGATCATTAAAATGAATATTCTACCCAGATTATTATACATGTTTATGTCTTCTCAGTTACTAATACCCAAGAAATTTTTTAAACAAATCCATACTGAATTTGCTAAGTTTATATGGGATCCAAAAAAAAGTAGAATATCTTATGATAAATTAATGACCCCAAAAAGTAGAAGAGGAATAGATCTACCTAATTTTGAAAACTACTACTTAATCATAAATGCCAATAGATCACTAAGAATTGCAAACTATGATTCACGAAGTAAAAATTGGTCCCCATATTGGTTAAGACTGGATTTTAAACATCTAGAAAGTTTGAACATAAACCCCAAAGCAATACCTTTCTTAAATAGTGAAAACATTACAACATATAATCTAATGGAACACATTAAAAACTATATATCATTAACACAAAAACTCTTTAGATCAGTAAATCTCTTCCATCATATGTTAATCCTACAACTTATCCATAAAAATCCTAACCTGAAAATCAATAATCAACTAATATATCTGGAAAGGTTCCCACTTATAACTAATTTAACACTACAAGATATATACCCATATCTTAATGGTTCTGCTCATGAATTAAGACATCAACTGGACCTTTCTAAATCATATCTACTGATTTTGAGACAGATCAAAGAAATGTCTACAAGTTATCTTCAAAACATATCCATCAATAAAGATGATTTAATGAAATGTGTTACATTATGGCAGGCCCTTCTTCAAAACAGGAAATTTATATCATGTTCATACAAATTATTAAAAGACATGAAATTTCAAGACCAGCTACTATTGTCTAATTATTGGAGGGAAAAAATACCATCGACTGAGGAAAATAAAATACTACAAGCATTCAATTTAACGATAAAATCTATTTACCTTCAGAAGCTAGCTTTCATTCAACTCATGATATACAATAATGCATATTACACGCACCTTAGCTTGCATAAATTTAACCCTAAAAACTCACCAAAATGTCCACATTGTAAAGATGAAACTGCTGACCTTTTGCATATGTTCTGGAGCTGCAAATGTATATTTAAACTTTGGAATTCCCTGAAACTACAATTACAAAAAATGGGATACCAAGCTTCAACACTTACTTGGGAATTTACAATTTTACATATCCCTCCAAACAACCTATCTAAAACCCAAATGACCACCCTAATTAATATTTTTCTACTAATGAAACTTTACATAGCTACAAACTGGTTAACCCCATCTAAAACTTCATGGGAAAATTTTAAGACATTAGCAATAAAACATATATTAGCCCACAAGTTAATACTAAACAAACAAAAATAATCCATATAATCTGAAGTTATGGGAACAGATCTTCAATATCATTCTGGCATAAAATTTTGGCCGAGGAAACTTTGTCAGCTTACACCATGGGAACAGATAATGTTTTAGAAATCAATATTCTAAGATATCAACCCTGGAGAAAACAACCTTTTTTCTACCACTAAGGAAAAAATATGAAAGCATTCATGTAAATAGTGTAAATATGTTTAAATATATTGTTGTTAATACTACCTTAATTATCACCAGTATACTCTCCTGTGAGTGTTTTGTTGTGGAAAATAATGAAAAACAATAAAGAAATATTATGGAAAAAAAAAAAAGAAAATGTATTTATTTATGTGACATTTGTTAACTGGAAGCCAGAAGCCCATTTTCAGTGGAGACCCAAGGAGAAAAGCTCCAATACAATATGATAACAAATAATTCTGAAATATATGTTTGAGTTTAACAACAAAAATAAGAAATGGGAGGTCACAAAAAGAGGAACAGAAATTAAATTCACAAAAGGCAGATGAAAACATCAAATAGTTTAGAGCAAAAAGTTATATACAAGTGATGATTCCAAATTGAAATATAGATCCATAATTAATACACATATGTTGACACAAGTGATGCAACATAAAAGTCAAGATATTTATATAAACTGTAGTTGAAAGTGAACTGCAGATCACCTACAGATTGATTCTGTCATCAGTAAGAGTGAAAAGGAATCGTGTGAGATTTTTAGCAGTAAAATGATGGAAGGAAGAGAACAGGGGGGAGGGGGGACTTATCTAGGGTTCTGGCAGGGGCAGTGGCAGGACCATGAGTTGGAGAGGAAATTATTTAGCTCTTTTTTTGAAACTATTTATGTGTTTGATATTTTTAACATTAGAGGGGAGTTTTTTCCCAGGCTTGTGACACTGTGCATTGGTATAAGAGTTTGCCAATGTTTTTCTTGGCTTTGTAAATATCACAGAGCTGTTGAACTGATCTGTGGAGTGGAGTGAGTGTATTGAAGATTATTGAAGGATGAGGGAGGGGGGCAGGCAGTAAGCTTGTTAAGGTGTGTGGTGTGGTGTGTGTGTTGTTGTGACAGAAACAGTTGTTGGGGAATGCAAAATTGAAATTTTTTCTTTACAAGCAAGTAAGTGTGTGGTGTAGCAGGCATTGGTGGTTGGAGGCAGCTATATTTTTATATATATTTGTTTGTTCTTGGTTGATTTGGGTGGTGTTGTAAGAAGCAGCAGAGGGAGAGGAGAGAGAGAGGAGAGAGAAAGAAAGAGCTAATGAAAAGCTGGAAAGTTTTATGTAAAAGTTCTTTCTATAATTTCTGATGTTTGATTTTTGTTTAATTTTAATTTGAAATTTTTGTTGAAGTGTGGAAGGAATTTTAATGTGATTACCAAGACATTGAGTGTGACATCCATGTGATGATGAGATGAGATGATGATGATGATGAGATGTGTGAGTTGGTGTGAGAGGTGAAGATTTGGGAGGGATAGAAGGAGTTTTTTTTTGGAGAGGGTTTAAGATGAGTTGGTTTTCTGTAAGCTATCTTTCAAAAGCAAGGAATGATCTCTGGGTAACAGAGCGAAGGTCAGAGATGTTGTCAGAGAAGGAAATGAGAGTAGAGTTGTCAGCATATTGTATAAGAGATGAGTTTGCAGCAGGATGAATGGAGAAAATATACTATCAAAAATCTGTGAAAGCTAGAGCGTAAAAAAAGCAACATACCACATCAACACAGATCATGATATATCTTACACCATTTCCAAGAATAAAGTAAACAACACAAACAGAAAAAATCAAAATGTATATATTGAAAAATATAAATGAAAAAAAAAAAAAAAAAAAAAAACAATTAATTGAAGACTCAAAGGTTAAGTAGACAGTTTTGATTCTTGAATAATGGGGCAAGAAGGGACATTTGGTGGTGAGGGGGTTGTGGAATGCCTTTTAGAGAAGGAATAGTTTCTCAGGACATGGCATAGCCATCCTTGATGATAGACAACACCTTCGCTGAGGTAACAGCATCCCATCTGGCTGGGGGGTGTCTTTGGGAAAGAGGAATAATGTGGGCTGAAGACAAGATGAGGGATAATGCTGCAGAGGTTGTAAGAAATGCTAGCTACCAAAGGGAGGCCTCCCCACTCGGGCTACCCTATTGAGTTGCTAAGAGGACCTTTTCCTTGCAGTTTTACTTTGTTTCTGACAAGTCCTAGGATCCTTTCTAATGGAGGAGGTAGATTTAGATGGGTAGTTCCTATACAATCCAAAACTTAGGATAGCAGAATCTGTCTACATCTTTCATAGTCTTACTTTGGTCTTGGAGAGATCTGAACAGACTGGCAGTCTAAGGATCAAGCATAAAGTCTTAGTCCATGTTTGTTTGTGTCTTTCGGCTTTTCCCGGTTAGGGGTCGCCACAGCGGAACTCCAGTCCGCTAATGATTGGCAGCAGAGTTTTATGTGCTGGCTTGCCGGGCCTAATGCACAACCTTCAATGAAGGAATGCCCACCCCATTCATGCATGTCACCACACAGAAGATGCTCTAACTGAGAATCAAACGGGCAACATCTAACTGTGAGACGACAACCGTACCGCAGCACCACCACCGTGGCTATAGAGTCTTAGTCCATGGAAGAGTCTAAATGTTTTGATTTAAAGTCCTCAGGGATAGGCTGGCTGAGACGTCATGTATATCTGCAAATAACCAATCAAGTGACAGCTGCCCTAGAAGAAGCATCTACAGCATTATAATTGCACTTAATGTTGTGTCTGGCTAATTCAGTGGCCTAGGATAGTAAGCTCTGCATTTGTTGCTTAGAGTGTGCTGTAGGAGGGTTTAGTATAACTGATGTATAAGGAATGCAAGACAGATCTCAAGTACTTAGTCATTTGAGTCTGGTAGTTAATTGCCCTATAAGCAAGGGTAGTAGAGGTATAAACCTTATTTCCCCATCTATCCACAGCTCTACTATCTTTGTCCATAAATAGGACATTAGCACTGCGAAGAAGCTTAGAAGGTATATCTGAAAACAGAGAGAGAGAGAGAAAGAGATTGCAGAGGGGTCTGCCACTGAATTCTTGTATAAGTATTAAAGGTCATCAGGCACCTTGAAAAGCCCATGTGGTCTTTTAGGAGCTAGTAGTTGAGAATGAGGTGCAGAAGAGGTGGACTGAAAGGTGTCCTGGAAAGCCTCAAGGGCAGGAGGCACTGGAGAAAGGGCAGGAGTACCTATTTGAAAGAGGCTGTAATAACTCTTCTGAACATCAGAGGTCCAAGTGGACTGCCATTCAAAGTGTTTCATCATGTTCTGCATAGTCTCCAATAATGAGGTTTCCTCTATAGTAAAATCTACTGACAGCAAGTCCTCTTCACTGGAACAGATCTGTAGAAAATGGTCAGAACTGCAATCTTGTTCTTCTTCAGAAGAGGAAGAAACCAAGGCAGGTTTTCAAGGAGTAGCCTGTGATTATGAAGACACAAAGAAGAAGACAAAATAGCTTTGAACAACCCATGAAAAAATATGTTCATTCCTTTTTCCTAACTGCTTAAGAAGAAACCACATGTCTAGTCTTATATTTTTATTTTTTAGGCATGGCTTCCACATAGATATGATGCAGGGATTCAAAACTCTGTCCAACTTGGAGATCTTGGCATCTCTTCCCTAACTAAAATATGAGGAACACTGTGAGGTCCCTTAGAAATGATGGGTTGTGGTTCACTCATATCAGCATTCTACAAGGACTCAGAAGCCATACTGGCCTCCGAGATGATCTCAGTAGTGGGCAACTGACAGATAACCTGGTGTAACATGGGTTCTAGAACCTCAGCAAGTATGGCAAGGTATGAAACGCTGGATTATGGATCCATTCTGTGCATCTTTAATGTTATCTTTGTTGGAAGAGGGACATCCAATGCTGCAGAATTGGCCATCCTAGACTGGGCCAAGCATTTAAGATGCTGAATCTCTACAAAGGTGTTGACGGAAGAAAGCCTTAACCTAAGGGTTTTTGGAAAGAACAGTTGACAAATTGAGCAAGATAAGGGATTGTGTTCCAGGCCTAGGAAAGAGACACTTGGTATGCAAGTTCATGTACAGAGTCTGCCTACCACACTCACACTAACCACCTCCTAGCTGATATCTAACAACTTTGAACAACATAACTTAAGTAAAAAGGAAGGTTCATCAATGGGCACTCATGGATAAATGATCAAAGCAAAGGTACCAGTGGCCAAATAGCAATCAGTCCAATGAATGCACAACATGCACTCGGGCTGGAAGTGAGAAAATCTGAGGATCCATGCTCCTATGTATCGATCCCAATGCAGATGAGCTGAGGTCATGCATTGCACATTCAACCTCAGGAAGATAAAACTCTGGTATACCACCAAGATGTTAGTGGCGACAACTGATACATCAGGAATATTGCAACAGTGATCACAGTCAGGACAAACTGCTATTGCATAGGTTGTGTATGCAACAGGTCAGACAGGGAGACTCAGCTTGTTTGTTTGTTTGTTGACTTTCTCTAAAGGTACTCAGTTTGAAACCATAATACTTCAGTTTCTTGTTAATGCCATAAACTTGGAAAAGTTTGATGGTAATCAATTAATTGATTGGTGGGATACATTTAAAGAAAAAGTCAATTTAAGTCTTATGTTAACCAATGAAAGTTTCAGTCTAACCAGGATAAATGCAGGGTATAGCAGGCTTAGAGCAGAAGATCTTGGAGCTGCAGTAGACAGTCCATGCCTTACTTGAGTATATGACTGATTATGCCAAGGACTTTCAACATGACAGCATATTGAGTAACAGCTTAATTCTATCTCTCCCAGTGTGAAAACAGAAAATTAGCAGAGAAAGACAGTGGACCTACATTTCTGGGTATATTTCAGTAACTGGCTAGCAACTGCATTGCCTAAATGCTAGGGAAAATCAAATACAGAGGACCTGGAGGAAAACCAGCTATAAAAGGTGATGAAAAAACACTGACTAGAAAAAGTACTGCAGCTGTTCAGCAAGAAGCAGTGCAAGTTCCAGATGTGACTTCCAATAACCTAGAGGAAAGTGAAAAGCAACTGCAACTAGACCTGATTATAATAAACAAAACACTGAAGGAGTATCTCAACACAAACAACAAAAGGCCAGAAAAAAATGGAAAAAGCTTTAAACAGATGATCAGACAAGTTGACAAAACTGCACAACTCACAGGCCGCAATGAAAAAAAGGCTGCCTAAATATGAAACTACACAAGAAGCAATATTTCAAAAAATAATAGAATTAGAGGACAGAGCATACAGGGAAAACTTTAAGATCTTCTCTTGTACCAGGGAAGTTGGAAAGAACATACTTTATTAATTCTATGAAAGTGCAAATAAGCAACTGGACTGGTATTTCACAACAGGAATTTTTAATTGAAAAGGAACAGTGTGTCTATGCTCCAAACCTGGTTATTAGTAGCAAAGATGAAATCTTATCATGAGTTGATTTTGACAAAACTCTGTCAGAAGGACAGAGTACTAAAAGTGGGAGACAGCAGAGTGTTTCTGGATAGTGACTATTTATTGTACACCAGGCAGAAGAGGACTAAATTTATTCCATTATTTAGGGAATGTAGAGAAGCAGGCATGAGATTCAAACTGCTGTACCCAGCCATCTTTGAAAGATTTTTCCCTGGAGGGACAAAATAATTTTTTGATGAAGTACCTGCTAAGGAGGAAATATGCAGTATACTGTCAGGTATTCCCTATCTCAAAAGCAGACTTTAAAGCACTATTCACACTACTATGCTTTGTGTCTCTCTCATTATATCAAGGAATGTGAGTAATAATCCACCTATGTGTAGCACGTTGCTTCTACAAACTAAAACAAATCTATGCACGTTCTGTTCCAGGTATATGCTGTTACTGAAAATGCTATTATCCCTTCTTTGACTGGTGTGGCATACACCGCAGATGACATATGTCTGTATCATCTTCGTCTATTTCAGGTGACATCTCTCACAAAATTGTATATGACATATGTCTTTATCATCTTCATCTGTTTCAGGTGACATCCCACACTAAATTGTATATGACATAAGTCTGTATTATCTTCATCTATTTCAGGTGACATCTCTCACTAAATTGTATGTCTTGCTCTTTCTTTACACTTAAAACAATTGGTTTGGCTTCTGGTGTCATTCAAAGGGGGGAAACACAGCAGACCTGCCTAGGAGAAAATTGTAGACAGTCCTAACTCCTCTGCCAAGGATGTCCTGTACTCACACCTGTTGTTAACTAGGCTGGTGTCTATCCAGGGTGCACATATAAATAAGTCTTACTCATCACTAAATCTTCATGTAAAGATGTTAATACTTTTAGACAGAAGTTAGGTACTTCATCTGGGGATGAGGCTTTCCAGTTAGGAGCTTTTCTTAACTTTGTTTCAATCTCTTTGTCCTCTACTTCATCAATTTTGTATCCTGTACATTTAAACTTCTTATTCTTTCTTTTACTTCTTCTGTCCATTTAGCATCTTTGTTATGTTCCACAGTGTCTTCATAGATATTTCTTCAAAATGTACCTACTTCTTCTTTTGGTGGTGTTTCAATTAATTTTGCCTTGTTTCCCAATTCTCTATAAAATGTTTTTGGGTCATCAATAAATCGTTTATTTTGTACTTTTCCTTTATATTTTTATCTGTGTATCTTCTAAGTTTTTCTGCCTGTGCTGATAATTTTAGTTTATTATTTTTGCTAGTGTACAATAGCTCCTGATCTGTTCTGCTACTGTGCATTGCTTTTATCAAGTCTACCTTTCTGAGTATTTTTGTTGATCTGTTCACTCTTGTATACTCTTCTAACAGTGACACTTCTTGTCTTAATTGCTTTATAGTTTTGTCTGTTCTAAACTTTCATGATGGCATTTGATTTCTCCTCTTCCCTTCCCTCACTACCCTGTGTGTTGTGTGGTAAGACTTTATCTGTTATTAATTTAGATGCACAGTAATAGATGTTATTTACTTTGGTTATATCGCATGCATCTCTCTGGACAGTCCTAATTACTGTGTTCATTTGTTTTATCAAACTTCTAACTTTTTTGGTTTTATTGCCTTTCTGTAGTCTATTTCTTTCATTGATTTTAATATGACTGTCCATCTCTATTAAATCAAGCAACTCTTCTCTTAGATCATCTCCTTTTAATCTGAGGGCATATCCTTTATTCTCCATTTCCTGTGGGCATTCTATATAGTTCCACACCATCTTCCTGCACCACATTTTCTTCATTTTCATCCTGTGTCATCCATTGCGTTTTCATATGGGAACTCACTGGCCTATCACCCCACAACATTGACTGCATCAGAGTTGCCATAGTTTCCTGTTCCTCTCCTTGCTGTGCAGCTCTTTTATATTGGTTTCCTATGGAAGGCTCAAAGTATCTTAATTTGGCAACTGATCAGATATTTCCCGCTCCACTGGTTTTGCCTTAATTTGGAGATCCATTGCTCTATCTTGCAGTGATGTTTTCTGAGTTAGATTTTCTACACTAAATCCTTTACTTCACAGTAATCCATAATGTCTGTTTCTGTTTGTTTAACTTCTCCATTACTAATCAGTTTTTCTACTTTTTCCTCTTTGTTTGCTTATTTTTTATTTTGTAAAATGTATATATTTGGATGCCTTTGCCTATATTTCTCTTCAAGTATCTTTGCTGCTACTCTTTATAGTTTGATTAGTTTTGTTTTCTCCTTTCCTTAAATATTACACCATATTAAAACACATTTCTTTCCCATGCCCATATTTCTTCTTCGGATGTTTCCTTTATACTCCTGTCTCTCCTTATTTTGGGCACTCTTTGTTCCATCATGCTGTAGTGTAATATGTGTTAGAGTTTCTACGCTAAAAAAATGACTTTGCAAGTATTTTATAATTTCAATGTCTATTTTTTAATTTCTGCTTTACTAATCTTGACTTCTACATTCCCTCTTTCTGGTCTTATTTTTTATTGTGAAATTTTCTATATATGGATTCCTGTATTTCCCTTTAAATATTTTTGGGGCTGCCTTATTGTGCTGATTAATTTAGCTTTCTCCTTTGTATAAATATTCACCGCATCAGATCTCTCTTTCTTTCCATGTCCATGTTTATTTTTTATACCTTTAAAAAGTTTCTAGATTTTGTTTTTTATGTTTCTGTGCTTCCTCAGTTGCTTCTTTTTCCAAAAGGACCAACGTTTCTTGGTCTATATAATGTTTTTCATAAATCTGTTGTATTAATGAAAATACATTTTTATTTGAAGCTTCTGACAGTTTTCCTTGTGGAAGTATTTTTCGCTCCTCTAATCTCTCTCTTAATCTTTTTGTATATCTTCTGTATGGAAATTCTGGTCTTCTTTCATAGTAGTAACAATACAAAATGTCTTTGTTATCCTCAATAGTCCACTCTATCATCTTTATGACTCTTTTTGTCCTATCAGTTTTTGTGATTTTTGTAGGCTGCTACTTCCTTCTACAATGGCCTAGCCTCATTGTAGGAATGTTTCCATGTCTTGAGGATTAGGCACTGTCATTTTTTTCCTGTCTTAGCACCAGTGCACCTACCAGAACTGGACACTTTTTTATTCTGGGTCTTATCAACCCAGCTATCTTTTTTTTATTTTTTAACCTACTTCTGTCCATGATACATGCTATATAAAATATAGTCTATAGATCTGTATAATCTTGGTGAGATTTTGTAAAAAATGGGGTCCATCTCATGAAGGTACTCGCCAAGATTTGAGAATGACTTAAATTCAACCAATACTACTCTCCTTTGCTTGCTGATTTATCATCTCTCCATTTAGACCTTTCCATTCCTCCTAAATAGCTTGAGACATGACCTGTCAGGTTCACTTGAGTCACTTTCAACCACAGCCTCAAAACAGGCTTTTTCACATGAGAATGGAGGACTGCAATAGTTATCCCACTTCAGAAGGGTGTATCATCAACTGACCCTGGAAACTAGAGGCCCATTAGTCTGACTGGTCTAATATGCAAAGACATGGAATGAATTATCATAGAAATGATCAACAAAGACATAGGTAACCTTCAGACACTGGACCCTACCCAGTCTGGCTTAGTCACGCTAAGGTAATGCATAACTAAACTTGTTTGACTTTTTGAGAAGATCACTAAGGCAATGGATGGGGAAAACACCTACTTGGACCAATCTAAGGTATTTGATACAATACTGCACTCAGTATAGTTGACAAACTCAATGAAGTGGCCGTAACCCCCTATAAAACTCAATGGATTGCCAGCTGGCAAACAGGTAAGGCCCAAGAGTCTAGATTGGTGAGACCACCTTCACTTAGAAACTGGTCACCACTGGGGTACCTCAGTGCTCCATGCTGGGACCATTCCTATTTGGTATCTACTTCTCATAGGTAAAGGGTAATGTCAAGGGCTCTTGGCTGACCAAGTTTGCAGATGACTGTAAATTGTGAGCTATCATAGATTCCCCAATGACACAAACATCTTACAAGATGGTCTAATAAAGAAAAATGACTGGTGCCAAAGTCAGGGATTAAAACTCAGTGCCAAAAAATGCATTATAGTGCCTTATGTGAAAACTGCCTATCAATAAGACACCCCTAAGAGTTGGCCTGGTAGTCAGGGATATGGGAACATATGTAAACAGTAACCTAGCCTTTGACTAACATGTGGCCAAGATAGTAAGAAAATAATTCTGTCTCACCTAGTTCATAAGTAAGGACATGGCATTCAAGTGCAAGGTCTGAGTGCCACTTTAGTCGGCCCTTATCAGACTCAAAATTGTGCATAATGCCGCCTTCAGTTATGCACCTGACCAGACATATGCAACAGTTGGAATGCCCACAAAGGTCCCTTACTAGGAGAAGCTAGGGTTTAAACAGATTGTCCTATATGGATCACCTTAAAGCCCTTTCTGTATACTCGGTCTCTTACAGCTTGCTGAGATGACATCTATGCTTAGCTTACAGGGCATCCTCAGATCCATTTCTGATGGACCTTTTGCATATCTGGAAAATGAACAACATCAAAAACACTAGATCCAAGGATTTAAGTTTTGGTTGTGAAATAAGGCATGCTGGTGAGATAGAGATGTGTCTCAGAGGATCCCAGGCTCTGGAAAAGGCTCCCCATCTATGTGTAGCATTGGCAGTCCCTTACCCTATTTAAGTGTAACATTGACCAATAGATGTTCTGGCCTCAATATCTCTCATAGACAGAGGCAGGCAGTAATGTCCAAACTAACAACCCTCCCCACATAACTTCTAGAAACTTCCTAACATATCTCCTCCTAATGAACACCCATGATACATAGTCACAATCTTCACAAATGACCTCCATACCTTCACACAGCATGCATCAATCATACAGTATGCAGACGATACTACCTTAATCTGTGCTGTACAAAATATCCCCACCCTTCTGCAACTAGCATTTTCTGACATTGAAAACTACCTTACCAAAGCCCAACTTATCTTTAATCCAAAGAAAACTCAGCTTATGATTATAACCAGTTCTAACAAAAACACTGATAACAGTCAATTAACTATCTACTCCACAAATGCTACTCCAATCGCTCCAGTGGCACAGGCTAAACTATTGGAAATAACCATAGACTGCCACCTAAAATTTGATAGTCATCTCGATTAACTATTAAAAAAGTACATGCCAAACTGGGATCACTCTACCATATCAAACCGGTTCTTACAAACAACACAAGGTCAGCCATTGCTTGCTCCCAGCTTCTATCCACCCTTCTCTATGCATCTCCCATTCTGACTAATCTCAACAAAACTGAACTAAGCAAAATGGAAGCTTGCTATAACAGAATTGCCTGCTTTGCTGCAAATTGCTCATATAGACCTCATCACTGTACTGCTTTGAGACAGCTCCACTGGCTTGAACTGCCAACCTCCTAACCTACAATCAGCTCTGCCTCTGTCACTCTATCTGTTCCTTCCCCAATGAGTGTCCTGCCATCAAAAACCTAGTACATCACTCAGCCAAAAGGCCTCTTCGATCATCAAGCAAACTACTACTAGAAGTCACCAACAGCTATAATAGCTTTACAGACACAATATATAGTAGTTCAGTGTCTAAAAAATGGAACTCTCTCCCCACTAGCATACAAAACACATTGTCCATAGCCTCCTTTAAAAACCTCATTAGGTAACATCTCAAGTAAAGTTGGCAGTGCAATGACTGCTCCCCAGGCTAGTGAAAGCAGATAAGGTACACATACTAAGCCTAGAGTACTTGATAACAGTTATCACTCTTACTCACAAATGCTGGCTAATGTACAATGTATGTACTGTACCTATGTACTATGTATGCATTCTACCTATGTTCCAAATTTCAGCTGTACACCACAAATCTATTAATTACCTTTATTTTTAAATTAATATTTTCTTGTTTCTTCTCTCCACTGTAACTGTTGATGTGCAGCATACCACTGTAAAAACATGTATATTGTAATTTGTGTGTATACTAAATATCTAAATGTATCTGTAATTATTTTTCTGTGTAGAGCTTTTCTCCCCGAGCCTCTGCTGAGAAAGGGCCTTTTCGGCTCAGTCAGAGCGGGGGTCGGTTACCAAATGTAAAATAAATAAATAGTGACACAACTGGACTGGGTTGAAACCACTTACAGAGATTAAGTTTTTCTTTCCAGGAACCCCCCCCCCCACCCAAGCAACCCTCCATGAGCAGGGTCACAGCCACACCATCCACACTTAAATATACACATGCAAAGGGAACACAACAGTGAAGAAAACTGAATGCTTCACTATCACACAAGTAAATATTTGACTGAAGTATATATTTTCGTGACAACACTAGCATTAAAACTGCTGATAAGCACTGTAAATATGAAACACAAAGAATGACAGAAAATGAAGAATTTCTGATCACATGGTATCATCCAATGCCAAAATTTAAGAAAGCAGAAACAAGAAAATGATGTAAAGTGGTAAAAAAAGGACAAAAGTAACATTAATCATTGAAGCAAGTATACCTAGTGATTATAGTGTCCTACAGAGTAAAAGACATAAAGTTATAAAATACCAGGATATAAAAACAGAAAGTTGAGCAATATGGAATAAAGACATCAATTTAGTTCTAATAGTAGTCAGAGCATCAGGGAAGGAATAGGATCCCTAAACTTATTAATTTGTTCAGTATGCATGCAATACTTTTCATCATGTCTTTTGGGAAATAACTTATATGTGCTGATTTTTTTAACAATTTCCCAGACCAGTCTGGAATTTCCAAGTTGGTACTTCTGACTTTGCCTTAGGAAACATGCCTTTATGGAATTAGTAGCCTCTTTCTTGCAACAGTAATAACCTTCTCCTAGATATATATTGTCATGGTTTCACTTTATAACCTTGAAATATAAAATACCAAATTTTATTATCTCAAGACTATAAAGCCAAAAGTGCAGTTACCTGAAACTGCATAATATCGAATGGGGAAGTGTCAAATCTGCGGTTGTGTTGGCGCATTCATGATGTACGGCACGGTTTGTGGAGTTACCTGGGGATTCAGGTAAGTGGTGTTTTTGTAAGTGTATTGGGTAGGGATTTTATTGTGTGTGAGTGTGTGTAGTGGTGGGATTTATGTGTTTGTGTGTTTAGGGCGACCCCTGAGTTAGTATATATAAGTAGCGGGGGTGTGGGAGGCACAGCCCCCCCACATGGGGGGTGCTTGCCCCCCTGCTTATAGGTTGGATAGGTGTGTTTGTTTGTTATGTTGTGTTTGTGTGTTTTATTTTGTTTGTTTTAGTGTAGTTAGGTAGGTGTATGTGTGCTTGTTTGTGGTACAGTGTGTGTATGTGTATAATCGCTATTTTGAATTTCACGGTTGTGGTTTGTCGTTTTTTTTTTCATTTTCGGCTTTATAGTCTTGAGATACTAAAATTCAGTATTTTAGTATTTCGAGATTATAAAGTGAATCCATTGTCACATATCGCAGACACTTTATTGACTATGAACACCTTTTCAGACACACACATACACTTGTGCGCGCGCGCGTGCACACACACACACACTATATATATATACATATATATATACATATATATATATATATATATATATATATATATATTTATATATATATATATTTATATGTAGTATATATACATATGAACACAAAATGTAGGCATGCATTTACATGTACATACACATTCACAAACACATATGCACAAAAACACATACACTTACACAGATGCAGCCATAAAATACAGCCATTTCATTGACAGTGTACACCTCAGATGTTGAATGAAGTACATCAACAGCCCCAGTATTATAGTTTAGCTTCTTGCTGTCAGACTTACATACACTGCAACCTACTTCACACAAAACCACAGGCATACATACATACATGCACACACACAAACACATTCATACAAATGCATGCAAACATATGCTGCACACATATGCATATACACATACACACACACACATATACAAACACAAAGATATTCCCACAAATTAAAAGCACATTTTTAACTGTTAAAAGGACAAGCATTGTAACACCTGTGCCCCCCACACATACACATGCACACAATGACACAAACACAAATTACATATATTTTATTAACTGTTTACAAGTGCAACCATTGCATTCCTACACACACACACACACACACACACACACACACACACACACACACACACACACACACACACACACACACACACAACATTTAAGTCCTTTTAGTCAATTTAATGTAAAATACATATACCACAGCCTGGAGCTGACTGAAAGTAAAGTTAAACAGAATCACAGTGAAATGGCACAGCAGTCCATTGTTTGAATTAAAAAAGTGTTTAATTAAAAACATGTTTTGATCTTTTTGGCTTAGCTCAAGATGACTGCTGGTGCTGCTTTATTTCCTTTCATACTTTAGCTACATCAAGTACCTATCTCCTGATGCAGCCAGGACCAATGGGAGTTTGCTGATCACTGCTCACTGAGTTACAGTTTCTGTCTTTCCTAAACAGAAAGAACACCTCTAATATGATATCATTACCTTTTCCTTATTTGCGTTATATATTTAAAAGTGGGGGCATTTTAAAACAGCCCAGATGAGTAGGTTGACTTTTTCCAAAAGAAAATTGAACTCCTACCACACATGATGTTTTAAGTGCCAAAATAAGAACGGTAGCTATTTTTAAGTAAAACGTGCAGAATCATTAAAAAAATGAAAATAAAAGGAAAACAATTTAATGTTTTTTTATTAATGTATAGCTGCTGCAACTCAGCAGCCTATTTCAATGAGCCACCCTGGTTCCTTTACTGATCATAAATATGTGACAGGGATGTTGAGAAATACTCTTTGAACTTAAGGGTGGCTGATTAAATTGCAGCAAAAGCACAACAATGAAGATAATAGCAAGCGTTGCAAGGTGTGGTTGCTTCCAACCAATCAGTGGCGTGGAGCTGTCTTAACTCATTACAGTTGGGTGATGCTTGTAGGTGCTTCTGCGGTTAGTACTGATGCCTCTAGGTGTCAAATGTTGCTTGTTCATATTTGTGTTAATAATTTTAAAACCATGCTACATACAAAGTATTAAAATATTTCATCCTAAAGTTTATACAATGCAAAACACAACTGTGCTGCTATTAACTTCTGTCTAGTGCAGGTAAAGAGATATTGATTTATGTTCACATAACATTTTATAAATGCCATGATTTTCTAAATATCTTGACAACTGAGTAGCACAGACAGAACTGCTTAGCTCATTGTGGTGCAATCTTCCGGAGCTCCATTGGAGGGAATGAGTTAAAGGGGAACAGCAACAACAAACAAGGTATGCAATAATGGCTAAGCTGAGAAAAGCAGAGGATAACATTACTGAAGAGTATGCTTTATGAACCCAATAATCACATTGCAAGTATTTCTGCAAAAATATCATTACAACACAGGAAAGTGATGTTCTTAACAAATATGGCAGGCTACCGTAAGAGGACCAGTGATAACTAATCATACTGGCGGTGTTATTTTTAAGGATCCGGCTAGATGAAAAGACCGAGCAGCCTTCCAGATTACCACATTAGGAACTCCGAGAACTGAAACACAGTCCATTTCATTTATTTAGTCATTCATTCATTCATTCATTCATTCATTCATTCATTCATTCATTCACTCATTCATTCATTCACATTGTTGAGCAGATAGGTGGGCTGGTGCAATGACTGACTTCAGCCTTGACCTGAGCCAGACTGGCAGCTGTAACTTTTCAGACAGTGAATTACAATAAATCATAGTTACACTTTAGTCAGCTCTACACTGAATATTTAGCAAGACTTTTCATTACACTAAGAAGGAATTAGTTTTGTAATAAAGCAGCGAGAACATAATGCTTAATAAATAAAGATTGCTATGAACATATATACACTAGTGAACATCAGTTTAGGAATTATAATGTGCTACACTTTGCATGCTTCCTTATTGAAGCAAGGACATTTAGGGTCACATGTATTTTTCGTGTCTCTATTATATCATACGATGAAAATAGCGAACGCTATTTCATTGTACCGATAATATCTAAACAACAAAATATCGAACAAAAGGAACAGCATATTCACCCCCCACACCCCCTACTTAAATATACCAACTCAGAGATCGTACCATAGTGGATGAAATGGCAAAGTCCCGAAGACGGCTCACCGAATTTTTTCCCTGGGAAAAAATTCAATATTCCGTGACTTCGATATTTTGCCATTTTGACAATATTCTATCGACTAAATAGCATTTGCGATTTAGTCCATTCGATACTGTCTAGACCCTATTTTTCTAGGCATGCAGTCAAGGAGACCATTAAGGACCCTATCCAAATTCCCATTTGCTCCAGAGCACTGTTTAGCAAAGTGACTTCATTAGAGTAATACAGTAGGAAAATGAACACTGAAAGACTCAAAACCCTGAACTGCAAGAAGTAGCTCATTATCAACTCATAACTTTGATCCTCTACTCTTAATGCCAGTCTAAAAATACTTAGTTCAATAGTACAAACTGCATCCTTCTGATTTTCCAGCATCAGGTGTAATGTTCTACCTGTTAAGCCACTCACTCACACATCCACAAGACACTGAGTCAGTTTCTTTCTGAGTACAGTACATTTTCTGAGTTTTCTGAAACCTGTGGAGCAGTCAGTTCCAAGCTATAGCTGGAACTTTAGTAACCTATGACTTGACTTGAGGAATTGCACTGTCTGAAGATGAACAGAAGGACATAAGTCAAGTGTCTGTCTTGGAGTTTGGTTACTATTTAGGGGCAGTACAAACAATTTAGAAATTTGTAAGTGAAGCAATTCAGCAGCAAAATTGCCCTGCAGTTATTGGTAACCAGTTTATTTTTTTCAGTACGTTTTCTTGACCTATTTAGAGATACGAATATGTATATCTTATTTATGGCCTCTTGAAGGTCACACATGTTCTGAGCTGAGTTCAGTGTAAATAAGGACAGGCAATAAATTCAGAGAAATGTCATTTGTTGAAAAAGGAACGTTTGTGGTTCATTGACTGCTATTCTTCAAAATGCAATCCATATCATTGGCTGGTCCTGCTAGTAAAATAAAAAGTTGTATTACTACTTCGGCAACATTTTAACTGTACATCTCCTAAAATCAAAAAAACACTTTATATGAAGAAAGATTTCACTTTCATCATTCAAACTTAGAACCACAGATGACAAAAAGACTGCGTGAGCACAATAGAAAAAACAGGTCACCAGGGACCATAATGCATATATTTCACTATGTAATCATTATAATAAAGCTGCTTGGTGTTAAACAGCAATACACATAAAACAAAAATAATTTTCTGTCTTTTAATCTCCATACAGATCCTCCATAAAGTTAATAAAAATTGCTCACTGTCCTTCAGTTGTGAAGATTTTGCAAAGGTCATTCCAACCACCCTTCCTATATGCTCCCTGTCTCTTGTCATTCTATATCAAAGAAAAATCAGAAAGAAATATTCAGACTCATATTTCCTACACAATCATGGTTGTCTATGGGAGAAATGTCCTCTATACAATTATGCAGTGATAACATATCCCGCCACATCTGCCATCTAATTAATCTTTTCATGTCACAACAATCATTCCCCAACATTAGGTAATTTTTAACAATTACAGCATTTAAATCAATTAGTCATACTCAAGTTGAATAAGACAGACTTGAAATTTGTTGTTTTTCTTTCTTCGTATGCTTCTTAGACCCCTTTTTATATTAAACAGTCATACGAGAACATTTTAGACTATTTTATGACTGTTTAATATTTTATACTTAATAAAGCAAGCCAGTTCCAAGTCATTAAAATCAGTACAAGAAGCTTTACACAGTATAAATTAAACCTAAATCAATATAGATCTGTTTTTTCTTGAATGTCAATAATCTATAACCGTTTCCAACTTGTTGAAAGAAATTCAGTTTTACATTTAATAAAATGATGTCATATAAATGGAAACTCCGTTAAAATATTCCCACCATCTAAACATCTGTGCTTTACCACTTGGGGAACATCATATGCTGATTTTTCAAACTTCATTTCTTCCTGTAGGATCTTTCATCTTCGTCTTCAGCTTATGTATTACTTATTTGTTACTTTTTCATTACTGTGAAAAGTAAAACAAATCTTGTAATACATGGCTTTGTTATGTCTTAGTCCATCTTCCTTCCTTCCTTTGTTTTTTTTTTTTTTTCTTTTTTCTTGAGTTATCAAAAATGCATGTCTCAGCAAATATAAGCATCTAGTTAATGCTAAAAGAAAGTAATTACATTTCCAAATAACAGTGAATTAAAGAAGGGGCTTAAATATTTGGGCAAACAGCAGGAAATATAGGGATGATACCCTTAGTCAAACTGAAATGCATAAAGAGATAATTATGCAATTCCTTCTAAGTCTTCTTTTGAAGCTTGTTTTAATATCACTAGTTCATATAAACATGCCTGCATACTCTTGTATCCAAATCATGTCATGCATACAACATGAGAGTAATATGCCAATGTCAGCAAACAGCAAGTTCAATAACCTCAAATATATTTTGCAAATGATTGTGTTTACATTAATTTCTGAAGGAATACAATTGCCCAGCCATACATTTCAAATATAATAGACATCACCTAACAATGAAACGTTTTCCTTTCCTATGATCGCTTATATTACTAGACCACTTTATGTTCAAGCTCAGTATGGACTTCTCATAAAAAGGAGACGAACATCCTTCCCAAATGAATATCCAGTCACTAAAGATCCTCCTTGACTCTCTTCATGTAAAACTTCATTTGTCACGGTTATCCATTTACACAAATGACTTTTGAATTGGAATAAATATTATAACAAAAAGGGTGGTGCAGTGGTGCAGTGGATGGCATTGTCACTTCACAGCAAGAGGTTCCCTGGTTTGATTTTTGGCTGGGCTGCTTTCTGTGAGGAGTCTGCATGTCTGCCATCTATTTGTGTGGGTTTTCTACCACATTCTAAATAAATGTAGTAAGTGTAAGTGCATTAGACACTGTAAATTGGCCATAGGTGTTAGTGTGTGTGTCAGTGTGAGTTGTGGAAGAACTACCACAGCAGGACTAGCCACCTGGTGGTATAAACCTTGGCTCTAGATGATTGTCACTGTAGAACAGTGACCTCCTTGGACCTACATGCCATACCTTTGTTTACAACTTGCACAACATAGAATGATTTCCTCACTACTGTACACACAGGATGGTCAGAGGCTAGATTACTGTCTATATGTGTCCCTAAATCCCTGACTACTGGGTTTACTCTTAGCGGTCAGTTGTCAATACGATAGTTACCAGGGGTGGATGACTTCCCAAGGATACTATTGTGCAATTTCTTGGCATTTAGTTTTAGTCCATGTCTCTGATACAAGTTATCTGTCTGTATCAGCCCTTCCTGGAGAACACTGGTGTCACTGGCAGATTCTATGACTACACTTAATTTGCAATCATCTGCAAATTTAGTCAGCCAGAGGTCCTTGACATTGACCATGACTTGAGAGAAGTAAATGCCAAAAAGGAGCAGTCCCAAGCTCTATCCCTGAGATACTCCTCTTCCAACTGATCTCTTTGTAGTGAATTACTCTCCAATTCTAACTTCCT
The DNA here is from genome assembly GCF_019279795.1 of Protopterus annectens. Classification (NCBI taxonomy): domain Eukaryota; kingdom Metazoa; phylum Chordata; order Ceratodontiformes; family Protopteridae; genus Protopterus; species Protopterus annectens. The sequence continues at coordinate 1,925,212,945 of NC_056729.1, read as the reverse complement.
GGTCCTGTTCAGGAGCCAGCTGTTTATCCACTGAGTGAAATAAGGGTTGATACCTAACCTCTCAAGTTTATCAACCATGCCCGAGTGTGATATTGTGTCAGATGCCTTGGCAAGGTCAAGGTAGGCAGTGCAAACTGTTTTTCCTTCATCCATTGCTGTGGTGACCTTTTGAAAGAAGTCCACCAGAATGAGTAGGCATGACCTGCCCTTGACAAAAGCAAATTGGGTATGGTCCAGTGTTTGGAAGTCTACTATGTCATTATCAATCATTTTCATGATAATTTCCATGGCTTTTCATACAAGACTACTGAGACATATGGGTCTGTAGTTTCCAGGGTCTGTAGCTGGCCTACCTTTGGCAGAGAGGTATAAGTGTTGCTGTTCTCCATTCATGAGGCACGAAGCCTGTTTGGAGACTACAGTTCGAAAGCAGTTCCAGATGGCCTGATAGGTCATGCTTCATTCGATTCAGAAGACATTCTAGGGTATTATCTGAGTTCATTGATGCAGTGTTCTTGATCCAAGTAATAGTATGGGGAGTTATATTTGATGGTATTTCCTGAAGGGAGGTTGGGGGGAAGAGGAATAAAGTTGAGCTGAAATTGTCAGCCATTAGATTTGCTATATGTTCTGGCTCAGTATAAGTGGCTTCATTAACAATGAGCTCTGCACAGAATTGTTTACTGCCTTTGAAGTTGAGGACATAGCTAAAGAATGCCTTGTGATTGTCCTTGTCCTGGGAGGCCAAATTTACCTCTGGTAGACTTTATTTATCCTTCGAGTTGTTTTCTTAGTTTGATTTGAGTGTTTTTATCCTGCTGAGTGCTACACCTCCTAATGTTTGTCATGATTTTCTACCATCTGTTATACAGCCAATTGATGTTATGATTCCACCAGGTGGCTAGTTTTTGGAGTTAATTCTGTACTTCTTTCTGGTGGTTACAGCTACCTCTATGCAGCTATTAACATGATTGTTTAAGGTTTCTGTGAACAGATATGTGTAGACAGCAGTGTTCTCAGGGTTTATGGGGGCTTGAAATTTTGCTGAGGTATCACTTAATAGTAGGAATATAGCCTTAAAGCACTTAACATTCCAGGGTTAGCTGGGGCTACAGGCTTTATTTTTACTTCAAAGGCAATTGTTTTGTGGTCTGATCTTAAAAGAGGAGACATTGCATGGGGGATTGTGCAGCACTCTTATTTCATATTCATATTGCAGATGAACACTGCTATGCACAGTCACACTTGAAAGACTTAAGGCAAGTTGTGAACTCTGCAGCTTTTCTTATGAATACTTTAAAAAATAAAGAGGTATAAAATGTTTTATATAGGGATATTCTTATTTGGGCACTCTGATGGTGTTCTTAAAAGGATAGAAAGGAGAGATAGGAAGGATTTAAAAGGGAAAGACACAATGAAGGAGGGAACATAGAAGCAAAAAGGTCAAAACGGTTCTGCCAGAGGAGGTAGAAAAGGATAACTGTATTTTTTTAGGTAATAGGCCCCCAATGTGCTTTTACATTTGTTTTATATAACCGAGTAGTTTGGGTATGAAGTGGGTAAGAGGGTGTCAGAGTGAGGATAAGGGAAGAAAAGAAGGAGCTGAAGATAAGTATGGCCTGATAAACATTGCAGTCCACAAAGCCTCACAAAGTCCCACTGCCAGATGGTGTTGTACTTATGGATCCTGATCTTAAGGTGACAGGAGCATGTGTCAACACTGTGGTCAGCACTGATTGGGGCAGTGAGTTTTCTATCTGCTGCAGAAAAGCCGCAGGTGGCTGAAGACATTTGACCATGACCTACTCCACCACATTCTCAACCAAAAATCCCCCATTCAATGAGGCTAACATGCCACATGCCGATGTGCCTACAGAAATGATAAGACTGCCACAAGTCTGTTTGGACTTCCCTAGATTAACTGAGGATAAAAGCTCTCTTACATGAGAAATTTGAATCTGTAATAAATTAATAGAAATGTGAGAGAATAAAATAAAAAAGGACAAATGAATGCATAATTAAAATAAGAAAAAGAGAGAAAGGAAGAGAGAGAAAGGAAGAGAGAGAGAGAGAAAAACAAGAAACATGCCCAATAAATGCACACATAATGTTTCACACCATTGAAGTCATTATTATCAAAAATTCTATTTTCCATTAAATCTTTATTGAAGTAAAATAAAATGCATAGGAAGTGCTTATACATACATAGGAAGAATGAATGTACTGCTATCAGTTTTATTAAACTAAAACAAAATGTATGTGAAATGTTTATGCATACATTCGAAGAATGACAGCTATCAAATATTATTTATTTAAATAATTATTATTAATTTCAAGTATTGGCTGGGGTATATGTTTGTAGCTTACAGACAGTAAAATAAGAAATGTTAATACTTTTGACTTTTTTGCTTGATATGGATTTGGTTGCAATGCTGCAGCAAAAGCACATTAGTCCTTCTTTATAAATACTCCTGCAGTTACACAGAGTACTGAAATCAGTTGAGGACAGAGTACTACATTTATTCCTCAACATTTCTTTTTGGATTGTTTGCAGTACCTCACTGAATGCACTTTAGTCCTTCTCTTACCATGCTTTGTAATTACTCTTGCTGTTATGTTTAGTTATGAAATCAAAGACAGAAAACAGCATTTATTGCATAAGGCATACTAACCAGCACCTTTAACCAGTCTTTTAATTATCTCATATTTTTTTTCCATGATTATATTTAATTTCATCGTTGGCTAGATAGAGAAGGCATAACATCATTGGTGTTCAGCTGTATCTCATATTTTTCATTAACATTTCTGATATGACTACTAGTGTCTGCAAGGCATTTCAATTACTGTTGCGTTTACTTAGTATATCTGCATATTACCTTTAACATTTATTCACTTATGAATTCTCTTACCATGCCAACAGTTCATCTAATGTTAGTTGCAATAGTAGGAATGCATCCTGTATCAAACTGAATCAGTTTTGTATGGGAATACAGCTTGTCTGCTTGGAGGGGGGAGTTTATCTTGAATTTTATCATGCACTATAATTCTTGGTTCTACTTTCAGCTGCTGTGGTTCATATAACAAACTTGCAGTTTTACATAACAGACATTTTTTCAGGCAGAAGCGGAAGCTGTACACTCAAAAATGTAGCAAATGAAAGGAAGTTGACACTTCCTTTCAACTTAACCTTCATTTAATAAAGCATATTTACCATTACAGATGGATGTAGTACATGTACTTTGGAACAAAAATGTGCATTTTGATAACCTTTGGGTTAATAACATCAAGCATATAAGGGGATTGTTTAAAATATATACAGAAGTAAAACAACAGGTCATCTCTCACAAAACTACATGCTGGTCATTCTTTTGAGACTGCAACCTCCACCCCCCTACCCCAACCTCCACTCTGACTAGGATGTGGTACCGATTGTATTCAGCCATCTTGTATGTGCAGTTAATTTTATTTATTTTATTTATTTTACATTTGTTGACCGGGCTAGTCCAGCTGGATATATGTCCATTTTCAGTGGAGGCCCGGGGAGAAAAGCTCCATTGGTTAAAACAAGATTAGAGAATATAAACACACAACAAACAAAAGCATTAAGCATAAAAGATAAGAAGATTTTAGTATAAGTAATACACATCTAGGAGTAAAAAAATATCCATAACAAGAAAATATTCAAGGAAATGATTAAATACTTTCAGTATGGAAATTTGATAGATTGTCTTGAAAATAAGGTAGACAACATAATTTTTTATACAATATATATGAGATCAGTTATATCTACAAAGATATGATGTCAGAGGAAGTCATTCAGGATACCGTAGCAGAGAAGGAAGTATTGTGGTAGAGGAAAGGAAGAAGGAAGGTTAGTCAGGGTTGGTACAGGAGCAAAGCCAGTATTTACTAAGATGGATTTCCAGTTGTTTTTTAAAGAGTGGAAGAGTGGCCAAAGACGAGATATTTGATGGAAGGTCGTTCCATATTTTGCCAACTGAGTTGGAAAAAAGGCAATTACCTGCAGAATTAATGGGTTTGGTACTATTAACTAGTAGTTTGTCTGAAGAACGTAGTTGTTTCAGGTTGTTGTAGGGAGTCAAGAGATTACTGAGTATTGGTGGTTTAGATGGTTGATATATAATTTTGTGAGCTATTAAGAGCTGTTGATAACTGAGCTTGTTTGGAAGTTCAAGCCAGCCTATTCTGGAATAAATGACAGTCTTTTACAGGTAACATATTTATAAATATTTTCTGGCCTACAGACACAAAAAAACTCCTTTCTTTACAAGAATGGCCTGTGTTTACTTCAACTACTAAGATAATACCTACTATAAATTAAATTGTGTGGCAATGCAAATATTTTTGTTGGTGTATTTTGTATAGATGAAAAAAGTGATTCAAGTGTACTCATGTGGATGTACAGCTGTAATTTACAGGCATGCATGCACACACACACACACACACACACACACACACACATATATATATATATATATATATATATATATATATATATACACTTATTTATTTAATCATTTGTATTTATACACAAAATTATGTTATCACATAAACATGGCATAGTTGTATACATTTGCAGTTTTGTGTTTAGATATGTTTATGCTTTATTTTGCATTATTATAATAACTTTATAGATGCATATTTGCAGTTACATATACTTCTTCTAACAACTACCAGCAATTATACAACCAACTTATAGTTTACTTTTTAATATGACCAGAAATTAAAAAATACTTTCTGGTCTTCACATCAAAACCTAATCAACCTGGTCAGCCTGATGACTGGTCTTACATTTCTGTAGGTCATTATACCCGTATGTGCATTGGAGGCAGACTGGGTGATCCCTATCAGGGATGACAGGTGCTCATCCAACTCCTGCCACATGACAATCAGTTTTCATGCAGACCCATGAAAGCCCACCTAGATCTCATCCAAGTACAGATCACTCAGAAAGTAGAGCACTGTCTTGGTCTCTTTATCTGACCAGCTCAGACAGCAGCCTTGGGCTTTCACAAGTGCTGCAGTCATGCCAGTACAAGAATGAAGAAAGTATGTAAAAGGCTGTTGTTCACAGGTTTAAAACAACTCACTCTAGGGTGTGACATCACCCTAATCAAACCCATTTAACAAGCAAGAGTATTAGACCTGGTATTTTTATTACTAGTAAGTTTGTTTAACCAAAAATGTTTTGCCATCTACATGTTTTTTTTTAACCAATATATTCACATTTCATTTATATGGTTGATAAAAGCCATTAATTTAATTGACATTATTTCACTTATAACTGTTACTACTACTGTCCATTGCATTTGCTACATTTTTGAGTATTACACCTGAATGTCATGTAAACATTCCTCATGCAGTATAGCAGCAGTATTATTTATTTATTTTTTAGCAGGGATCTTTTATAGAAATAAATATTCCTGTGTGTTTCAGTACCAGTTTTTAGTAAGTGTTCAGTGCTTTTAAGCATACCCATCAACATCTTAGAACAAGAAATATGGACACAGCCTAAAATAATGGGGAGAATAAACACTCAAAAATAGGGACAAGTTGTAAATATTTCTCTTATAAACTTAGAAAATTGCTAGAATAACATGATCTAGGTTAGGATGCATTTTCTGAAAGATATGAAGTCTGATCCTTTAGTCCTTGCTATTCCTCAGTGATTTGTCAGAGAAACACACAATATGTGAGGAACAGATCAAAAATATGAGGCAAAAACCTAAACATTCTGCAAAAATCTAGGCAGCTGAGAGGAATGTGTTTTAGTGACAAGGTTTGCCAGATGATATAAGACTGACAGGGATTATGCTTCATAGTTCTGAAAATTCAGATTCATATGACCGCATTTTGCCTTTTCAGTAGATTACCAAGTTACAGTATAACAGATGCTGTCAGTGCATTCCAGTAGCATTATGGGGAGTTCTGGGGGCTGCTGCAGACTCTGCCAGTTTTCCTCAAATGTTTACATGAGCCTGATGTCACGTTCATGACTACCCAAGCCCTGGTTACACAGAGAAGTTGCTATTCACATTCACTTATTACTCTGATTCATAAAGAAATCAAAAAAGGCCTAATTTGCATAAAACATAAATGATCTTGAACTTTGAGAATAGCTTTAACACCACCATATTAACTTAAAATTGCTTGAGTACCTTAAGTACCTCATTGTCATACATCTGTGAAGTGTAAGTTCCCTTTTACTCTGAAATGTATCTGTTTTCAGTGTCAGCTAGTTGTTGTTGTTGTGTCTTTTGGCTTTTCCCGGTTAGGGGTCGCCACAGCGGAACTCTGGTCCGCTAATAATTGGCAGATAGATTTTTACGTGCCGAGTTGCCAGCACTGACACACAACCTTCAATGAAGGTACGCCCATTCACGCATGTCTCCATGCAGAGTGAGCTAGTTCGTGAACTAAATTAAGAATCTGTCGCAGTTATTTTTAGTGATATTTTACTTTATGAAGATTTTCTAGAACTCATTGATGTGATCTGATTCATGTTACTGTTGAAGAAACTTGACAAAACATTTTGAATGTTGTCTTATTCTGTGCATTCTGTCATAGAATAAGTATTTTATTTTATTTTTGTATCAGTCCTAGTCATATTATCTTGCTAACATTTTAACCTCCCTGCAGAACAATGGCCCAGACCTGCCATGGACCAGTCATCTTGAATCCCATGTTTTATATTTATTTTGTTTTATTGTAAGGATTATTCTAAATATGCAGGCTATGTACTAGACTGCTGTGAAAGTTATGATTAAGAACTCAAAATACAGCAGCACGCTATTAACCAATGAAGTATCCAAAACAACAGAAAACGATGGCAGCACAAGGAAATAAAGTTCGAGATTTAATCCACAGGTTCAAAAACAATTCTCTAAGTAAAATACAAGCCAAAAGTAAGCGCTTTCGTCTCCTATAGTGGAGACTTCTTCATTCTGATGGCTTCTACATAAAAAAACACATTTAAATACAAAAATAACAATCAATTGAAAATAATTAAATAATTAAAAGCTTAATTAGCTGTTTTTTTTAAAACAACAGTCAGCACATTACTGACAAATACCTCTAAATACATTCCCTAATGCTTCAGTCCCTTGCTTTTTAAATACATTATAAATTCTTCTCTGTTGTTGAGTCCTGGGGGAAAACATGCATTTAACCTGACCTAACAGCAGTATTCCAACCACCCTAACTCTTCTTCTACATTAATGGTCTTAACATTTGGATGCACTGAATCTATTACTAAGCACTTAAAATTGATTTTACATTTATTTTCAACATAATGCTTACCCATAGCATTCTTTACATCACCTTTGCCTATAGCATAGTGGTGCTCGTAGATTCTCCTATACAGTTCTCTTTTTGTTCTACCTACATAAAAGGAGCTACATTCTACACATATTAATAAATAAACAACATTCTTAGATCTACATGTAAATCTACCTGGGACTTGTACTAATGTTTTGCCAAGTGTAATTTCATCACTATCAGTATATAAATATTGACAGTAATTGCAATTAAAACACTTTACTATTCCTTTTCTTTCTTCCACAGCCTTATTTTTATTTAACTTCTTTTGAAAAAAAGTCTTTGAAGTTTTTTGCTCTTTTTTTGTACAAATTTGGGTTCATCTCCTAATTTCTGTGCAATTTCTCTATTTCCTTTAAGGATTCCCCAGTTCTTTCTGACTATACTTTTAATCCTATTAGAAACTGTACTATTTTGTAATGCTAAAGCTGTAGTATAGCCTACAGAAGTCTTCTCCTTTGGTTTGTCTATGGTTATATTATTCCTTTTCATGATTTCTTCTGCCATCACCTTATCTGCCATCTCTTGTGGATACCCTCTAGTTAACATTCTTTTACAAAAGTTATCAGCCTCGATATGAAAAATTTCATCATCTTTCATCTTTATTTGACCTTTGACAATGTTCAACTTGATCTTTTTTGGATGTAAACTTGAATAATGTAAGTACATATTCTTTTGAAATTCTTTTTTATGAATTTTAGAAACTAATTTGCCATCAGTTTTATAAATCATATATTCTGAAAAATTTATTTTTTCTGTATTAAAATTATGCGTGAACTTGATATAGGAACAAACATTATTGATATATTTTAAAAATTCATTTAATTCATCAATAGTACCATCCCATATTATCAGAACATCGTCAATAAATCTCAGCATTTTAGCTATGTTTTTTGCAAAAACACTATCAAAGATATTGGCTGACTCCCATCCTTGCATAAAAATGTTGGCATAACTAGGAGCTAAGGCAGCACCCATATCAACACCATTTGATTGCACAAACAATCGATCATAAAATTCTAAATAGTTGTGGCTCAAGACCAACTCTATCATCTCCATTAGCAGTCCCACTGTATTGGAAGAGAATTCTTTTGATTTCAATAATTCCATTCTAACCATCTCCATTCTTTCTTTGTTTGGTATCATAGTATATAGAAAATTTATATCTAAAGTTAATAATATATCACAGTCAGAGACCTTAATATTGCTCAATTTATTTATACAATCATAGCTGTCTTTTATGTATGTGATGCTCTCAAGTACCACTTTTTGTAGATGTTTGTCAACTAAAACAGACATTCCCTCTGTTTTACTGTTTCTGCTGACAACTATCAGTGTTAAGGGAGGAGAATCAATATTTTTATGGATTTTAGGTATTCCAAAAATCCTACTTATTTTAGGATTATTATTAGTTATGTTTCTTTTCATTTTCTCATCTATTCTTCCAGCATAGAACCACTCATCTATACATGATTCAGTTAATAAAAATCCCTTCTTTATTTCTGTTAGATTAACTGGTTTGTAGAAATTGGAGTCAGATAGCATTTCTTTCATTTTTCTCTCATAATCATCTCTATCCAACAAAACTATCGAACCTCCTTTGTCAGCTTTGAAAATAAGTATATTTTCATTTTTAACTAAAGCATCAAAACATTATTTCTCCTTTTTAGTTAGATTATAATATTTAAAGTTAGTATAATTTTCTAACATTTCTAACATCTGCATTTTGCATACATCGAGAAACATTTCCAGTTCTTTAGATAAACGTGGATTATAACAGCTACATTTGTAAAATTCACAGTTGTTCCGTTTTTGAGTTCCCAGTATTAATTTGAGGTTTAATTTCCTCACATACTCTCTTAACTCATTTATCATCATTAATTTATTGGCCCTTTGTGCTGGGGTGAAATTCCACCCCTTGCTTAGCACACAGCAGTCATCATAAGAAATATTCTTACTACATAAGTTAATAATTTTAAAGTTCACACTATTTACATCTTCCATTGTCTTTGGTGATTGTTCTAGTTCTTTCTTGGACCTTTTCTGCCAACCCAGTTTTTTTGTGGCTATTGTTGTTTATTATAGTTAGTTTTATCATTATGACCATCTGCTGTCACTTGGGTCCATGTTCTTTTTTGGTTGTCTATTCTCTGATATACCTCTATAATCTGTTTATTTTCATCTCTCAAAGTTCCTTTTGGATGTGCTTTCTCACTAGTTGTTTTTAATTTATTGGCATCCTTAACTTTAGGTCTAACTGCTGGTTCGTTTGTATGTTGTCTAATTAGCTATGATATGCTTAAAGACAATACCTCTAGGGACAATTTTAATAGCAAAATGGTCCTTATTCAAGAAAATCTACTAAATTTAAATGAGGAGTTGTGTCAAAGGAAAACAAAAAAGTTTCATACAGACAGAAATGAATATGCTAATGGCGTTGCCACAGCATATGGGTTACGGCTGCAAGCTAATGTTAGCAATATTATGCATAAAGATTCTAATGCAAATGCTGGCACTTTTGAAGAAGAAGTTAACACTGTAAGGAGGTTGGAAAGACTAGGCAGTAAGAATAATATGCAAGTTGTTGTGGCTGATATTCATTTTAACACTACAGGGGAAATTAGACAACATACAAATGAACCAGCAGTTAGACCTAAAGTTAAGGATGCCAATAAATTAAAAACAACTAGTGAGAAAGCACATCCAAAAGGAACTTTGAGAGATGAAAATAAACAGATTATAGAGGTATATCAGAGAATAGACAACCAAAAAAGAACATGGACCCAAGTGACAGCAGATGGTCATAATGATAAAACTAACTATAATAAACAACAACAGCCACAAAAAAACTGGGTTGGCAGGAAAGGTCCAAGAAAGAACTAGAACAATCACCAAAGACAATGGAAGACGTAAATAATGTGAACTTTAAAATTATTAACTTATGTAGTAAGAATATTTCTTATGATGACTGCTGTGTGCTAAGCAAGGGGTGGAATTTCACCCCAGCACAAAGGGCCAATAAATTAATGATGAAAAATGAGTTAAGAGATTATGTGAGGAAATTAAACCTCAAATTAATACTGGGAACTCAAAAACGGAACAACTGTGAATTTTACAAATGTAGCTGTTATAATCCACATTTATCTAAAGAACTGGAAATGTTTCTCGGTGTATGCAAAATGCAGATGTTAGAAATGTTAGAAAATTATACTAACTTTAAATATTATAATCTAACTAAAAAGGAGAAATAATGTTTTGATGCTTTAGTTAAAAATGAAAATATACTTATTTTCAAAGCTGACAAAGGAGGTTCGATGGTTTTGTTGGATAGAGATGATTATGAGAGAAAAATGAAAGAAATGCTATCTGACTCCAATTTCTACAAACCAGTTAATCTAACAGAAATAAAGAAGGGATTTTTATTAACTGAATCATGTATAGATGAGTGGTTCTATGCTGGAAGAATAGATGAGAAAATGAAAAGAAACATAACTAATAATAATCCTAAAATAAGTAGGATTTTTGGAATACCTAAAATCCATAAAAATATTGATTCTCCTCCCTTAACACTGATAGTTGTCAGCAGAAACAGTAAAACAGAGGGAATGTCTGTTTTAGTTGACAAACATCTACAAAAAGTGGTACTTGAGAGCATCACATACATAAAAGACAGCTATGATTGTATAAATAAATTGAGCAATATTAAGGTCTCTGACTGTGATATATTATTAACTTTAGATATAAATTTTCTATATACTATGATACCAAACAAAGAAGGAATGGAGATGGTCAGAATGGAATTATTGAAATCAAAAGAATTCTCTTCCAATACAGTGGGACTGCTAATGGAGATGATAGATTTGGTCTTGAGCCACAACTATTTAGAATTTTATGATCAATTGTTTGTGCAAAGAAATGGTGTTGCTATGGGTGCTGCCTTAGCTCCTAGTTATGCCAACATTTTTATGCAAGGATGGGAGTCAGCCAATATCTTTCATAGTGTTTTTGCAAAAAACATAGCTAAAATGCTGAGATTTATTGACGATGTTCTGATAATATGGGATGGTACTATTGATGAATTAAATGAATTTTTAAAATATATCAATAATGTTTGTTCCTATATCAAGTTCACGCATAATTTTAATACAGAAAAAAATTAATTTTTCAGATCTTACGATTTATAAAACTGATGGGAAATTAGTTTCTAAAATTCATAAAAAAGAATTTCAAAGTAATATGTACTTACATTATTCAAGTTTACATCCAAAAAAGACCAAGTTGAACATTGTCAAAGATTAAATAAATAGGATTAGTAATTTGACGAAAAATGATGACATTTTTCATATCGAGGCTGATAACATTTGCAAAACAATGTTAACTAGAGGGTATCTACAAGAGATAGTAGATAAGGTGATGGCAGAAAAAATCATGAAAAGGAATAACATAACCATAGACAAACCAAAGGAGAAGACTTCTGTAGACTATACTACAGCTTTAGCATTACAAAATAGTACAGATTCTAATAGGATTAAAAGTATAGTCAGAAAGAATTAGGAAATCCTTAAAGGAAATAGAGAAATTGCACAGAAATTAGGAGATGAACCCAAATTTGTACAAAAAAGAGCAAAAAACTTCAAAGACTTTTTTCAGAAGAAGTTAAATAAAAATAAGGCTGTGGAAGAAAGAAAAGGAATGGTAAAGTGTTTTAATTGCAATTACTGTCAATATTTATATACTGATAGTGATGAAATTACACTTGGCAAAACATTAGTACAAGTCCCAGGTAGATTTACATGTAGATCTAAGAATGTTGTTTATTTATTAATATGTGTAGAATGTAGCGCCTTTTATGTAGGTAGAACAAAAAGAGAACTGTATAGGAGAATCTACGAGCACCACTATGCTATAGGCAAAGGTGATGTAAAGAATGCTATGGGTGAGCATTATATTGAAAATAAATGTAAAATCAATTTTAAGTGCTTAGTAATAGATTCAGTGCATCCAAATGTTAAGATAATTAATGTAGAAGAAGAGTTAGGGTGGTTGGAATACTGCTGGCAGGTCAGATTAAATGCATGTTTTCCCCCAAGACTCAATAACAGAGAAGAATTTATAATCTATTTAAAAAGGAAGGGACTGAAGCATTAGGAAATGTATGAGGTATTTGTCAGTAATGTGCAGACTGTTGTTTTAAAAAAAAACAGCTAATTAAGCTTTTAATTATTTAATTATTTTCAATTGATTGTTATTTTAGTATTTAAATATTTTTTTTATGTAGAAGCCATCAGTCTGAAGAAGTCTCCACTGTAAGAGATGAAAGCGCTTACTTTTGGCTTGTATTTTACTTGGAGAATTGTTTTTGAACCTGTGGATTAAATCTCAAACTTTATTTCTTTGTGCTGCCATCGTTTTCTGTTGTTTTGAAAGTTATGATTAAATTAGGTCTGCTTTTGTAAGGGAACATCTAAGACTTTGTATGAGATCAGTAACCCAACATGGCATGTGTATGGAGCTTTTGCTTTGCTATTTACAAAATTCAGTAAAAAATAATCTATCACAAAAGGCAGTGCACCAACAAACAGCATTCAATCAGATTTATTAGTGAAAAACAAATCAGCTTTTTCTGTCTTGTGATTCAAAAAGTATCCCTTTTGTCATTTCTTAATTAGTGTTGCCCTAAACTAGCAGCATTCAGTAATGTTTAAACAGTTAATACATATATCATTAACTCTTTTTGACTGCAGATCAGTGTGTATCTTGAATCTAGAATCTAGCTAGCCACTGTAGCCAGATAGCATGCGCATATGTTACTGAGGACATGCAAGATTGTGCCATTTTGTATAGCAAGCCAGAGTGAGTGCAGGCTTGAATGGAGATGCATGTGTGAGAGAATTTGAAGAAACAAGTCAGTTATTTAGCTTATGAAGTTCAAAGTATATGTTCCAGTTGCAACTCTTGATGTGTTTATGTACAATAAACCACTTGAACGCATACCCAGTCTCAGTGTCTCATTTGTAAACATGACAATACATTTGAAAATGACTATTACTGCAAATCAATGAAATTTAAAATAAAATCAGAAAATGAATGTGGGAGAGAATACAAATGGAAAGGAACACTTTTGTCACATGGTATACAACTGTAACATATGCCAATATAATTGATTACAAGGGAAGTAATGAAAACTCTCACACTTAAAATATTGCTTCCCATCAGAAATGCTAAAATACTAAACTTTATATCTCATCTTATAAAAAAATTAGAATCCCATGCTGGTTTTCAAATCACACTAATTAATATTAGTAGTTTAAAACTGGATAACAGCATTACTAGAACAAACTCTTAGGTGGTACATGGCATAAAACAATACTGCTGTTTTATAATCTTCCCCATTGTCAAGCAGAAGTAGTGAGCTGTACCACAGAATAGGAAATAAAGAACAAAATGCAGTATTATGTTATTGAACTGGTGGCAGATGTGAACAAAATGCAGTATAATACTTAGGAAATTAAAAACAAAATGCAGTATAATACTTAGGAAATTAAAAACAAAATGCAGTATAATACTTAGGAAATTAAAAACAAAATGCAGTATTATGTTATTGAACTGGTGGCAGATGTGAACAAAATGCAGTATAATACTTAGGAAATTAGTGCAGTATTATGTTATTGAACTGGTGGCAGATGTGAACAAAATGTAGTATAATACTTAGGAAATTAAAAACAAAATGCAGTATTATGTTATTGAACTGGTGGCACATGTTTGCTTTTTTGGAAGTCAGTGATAGAAGATCATGAAATGAAGCTCTAAATACTTATCAAAAGGCTAAAGTCAGGCAAAACTATTATTAATGTGTAGCATTTTACTTCATTAAAAAGGCAAAGTGGCTTTATTCATTAAATGTATGAACTGTGAAATTTATATTTGTATGCTGAATTTTGCAGTATAAATTGTGGATGCTCTAATATTTACTGTTCAGTAATTAAATTACACATTTATTGCAAAAGACAACCAAGCATGTTTTACACTGACCTTTTTTTCCCACTGGCTGACACCATTCTCATTATCATTGCAATTGAGGCCTGGAGTAGACTTGTTGGCTTGTGTAACATGGACCAATATGCTCTTTCTCTGTATCTCTCTTGCTCTGTCTCATTAAGAGAGAGTACGGCAATGTTACTATATGCACATCGGAAGTTTCCAGGAAGGAGGAAAAAGGGGAGGAGAGGGGAAAAGAGAAGAAGAGAAAGAAAAGGGTGGATAAAGGGAAAAGGGGCAGGGGAGAGAAAGAAAAAATAAAAGCAAGGAGGAAAGAGGAAGGAAGAAAAAAGGGGATTTATTATTTGGGCTATTTGATAGATATGTTCAGTAACTACATATTCTCCATATTGTTGATGTTCACAAATGAAAATGATAATTAAAAAACTAACAGTGAAATGATTTTTATGATCTATATGTAGGAGATATTAATAAATATTGTCAATTCGTTTAAACATTTCTATAATATACAGGTATTATTAATAATGAATCTGAATGTAATTGTAATTTTTAACCTTTTTTTGTTAGGTAACTATTATTTTCGTAAGTACAATTTGTTAAGAGTTGGGAATTCTTTAAATCTGAGTCACATATCAGGTTATATTTATATACTGCTCTTAATTTAATAGAGCATCTTTGATCTTTATATTAATCTAATAAGAAGGTAATATATCCTGGTATGACATACAATCAAAAAGTCATATTCCATTTTCTCTCTTATAAAGTAATCTCCTTAAAAAATTATTTTTATGGAGCTTGGATGAGTTGAATAGACTAGTCATGAGGGAGAGTCCGACAGATTCATGTTTACCTGTTGGACCAGAAATGACTTTCATTCCATGTTTAGCATGGGATAATATAAATTTTAGATTTGTTTTATTAAACATATTATTACTTAAGTGTTCTTTCTATTCTTTAGGCTTGACTTAAGTTTTATTATGCTTTCATCTATAAAAGAAATATGCTTGACTAAATTACCTAAAATGTTACAAATAAATATAACATCTCTGTTAACAGAGGAGACTTGTGCATTAGAAATCACTAACAAACTACATTTATATTTCAGTACTAATCTGATATGGACCTAACGTTGTTATCTTTAAATACTAATGGCTTAAATAACCCAAGTAAGAGATTTAACCTATTAAGGTACTTAAAACTAAATAAAGCTCAGGTATTTTTTCTTCAAGAAACTCACTTTAAAATAAATGATAATTATATATGGAGTCCTAATGAATACATAACTTTAGTTCAGTCCTCCTATAAATCAAAGACCAGACGAGTAACAATTTATGGAAAAAGAATATTATTAACCATGAAATTATTTACAAATAGGTTCCCTATTAAATTGATGTAAGTTTAGCTTGTTGAAATGCTGAACATTGACAGCTAAACTCTGAAATGGCAAATGGCGAATGGCCACCTACGCAAATTTTTTCTCAAGGAAAAAATTTGCTTGGCCATTACAGAGAATTTGCCCTTTTCCCCAACGTAGAGCGATCTCAGAGTTAGTATACTTAGTTAGGGGATGTGGGGGGCAAAGCCCTCCATTTAATTAGAATTTAAAAGTTTTTGGGGTGTCCATCGGCCAAACAATTTTTTTTTCCATGGGAAAAAATTCACTTAGGTGGCCGTTCGCGGTTTTGCCATTTCGGAGTTTAGCTGTTGATGTTTTGCATTTCAACAAGCTAAACTTTCATCGATTTAATAGGGAAGCTTACAAATATGTAGATAAAGATGGTCTTACAGCTCTCATTATTCTGAAATTTAATAACAGGATATGGACATTAGTAAATTTGTATTAGTTCTCTTTGGAGTAGGGACTGCAAAAAACATTTAGATCTTATCGCTAATAACTATAAAGAAAATTTAATAATAGGAGGAGACTTTAATTGTATTTATGATACTTCTGAAAACACTAATAAGAGACCTCTTTGTTTATCTTCTGCCACAGAACTTCTAAAAAATGGACTGAGGCATTTACATTAATACATACATTTAATATTAAAGAAGTTAATTCATTAATACTTTCTCATCAAGATGATAGATTTGGGACTCAAACTAGAATAGATAAAATATATATTTCTTGGGACCTGTATTCAAAAATTTCCACTTTCTTAATAGCTCTGTGTCGACTTTCTGACCATAATTCTCTTGTTCTGAAATTTCAACCTGAGTTTAATTCATTAACCTTCACATCCAGAATTCCATCTTATATTGCAAAATTTAAAGAATTTAAACCATGGTTATTGTCAGAACTCCAATGTTTTCTAGACACTAATTATACTACAGAGACTGCACTCATTGCAAACATTCTTAACTTTGGAAGATGTTGACATTTGTGCAGTCAGAGATACCTGGTTGAAAGCTGCACAGAGCATCCCAGCTTAACCTATTTACTCATCCTATCATACATTCAGACCCCAAACTGTGGGCGACAAAGCCAAAGGAGGTGGAGTTTCAATATATATTAAAGATACACACACCTCCAGGCTGGTCAAACAGTATGACATGCAGGAGACACTCCAGATGCAGTTAACCATGGACAAGACCTCTGTTCAAATTATAGGTAGCTACAGGCTCCCAAATTTGTCTCAAGATGCCCACTCCACCTATGTGGACCTTTTCAAATCTATCAAGATTCAACTCTTTACCCTGATCCTGAGTGACTTTAATTACCCAACCATAGATTAGAAAAAAATACTCATGCCAGAACACAAATGCCCAGAGATTCCTCAATTTTATCAATGCAAATGCCTTGGAACAGCTAGTCAATACCCCGACAAGAGGTGAAAATATCTTGGACTTGGTATTAACCAACATGAGTAACCACTGTAGCACCCCTACAGTGTCATCCTTACTGGTAAGATACGACCATAAAGTGGTCATGTTCAAAGTCACCATCTTCCCTGACCCCTTTCAAGCCAGAGTCAAACAAAAAAAAGCTTCTCCAAAGCTGATTACAACCTCCTGAGGGATGATATAAACAGCTTCACAGCCTCACCCCCTTGTAGGAACTGCCACCAATGTCCAAATCTACACCAAATTACTATACAAGCATTTATATAGATGCATGGAATCAGAATACCTGACAGGACAAAATCATCCTCCGCAAGGAAGAGTAAACCTGTCTGGTGGACATATGCATAAATAAACTATATAACAAAAGGAAAAAAAAACTGCTGTCCAGGACCAAGAAGGAGCAAGTGCACAATTGGAAGCAATCTCTCCTTAGCCTGAACAAGCAAATAAGAGCAGTACTGAAATCCTCTAAAGCCAACTTCAAGTCCAAATTGACCACATCTACTAGAGACAATCATAAGACCTTCTTCACATATGTCCACAATCTCAAAAGAAGCACCCAGATGTGTTCAGAAGTGGTGCTCATACACAAATGCTGTAGATATAATCAATCTACTGACTGACAGATTCAGCAAAACACTTCTCCCCTCTATCCCCTGATCAGTAAATCAGGACATCCCCCAGTACCTGCCCCCCCCACTACTTATCTCTAGGGAAGTGGTCATCACTGCCCTCTCAAAGGCAAAAATATACAGCCTCCATGGTACCCGATAACTTTCCAAACTGCATCCTACATGAACTCAGGAATGAACTTGCAGCACCATTGGACACCCTTTTCAACCAAAGCCTGAGTATCGGATTTGTCCTAGCCAAGTGTAGGACAGCCATTGTCATCCCTTTACACAAAGGTGGAGCGTCCACCGATCTGGGAAATTATAGACCCATCAGCCTAACTAGCCTGATCTGCAAGGCCATAGAACAGATTATCATGGACTCCATTAACAGGGACACTGGCAACCTCCAAACATTTGACCCCACCCAGTTTGGCTTTGTTAAGGGGAGGTCATGTCTGTTAAATCTGGTGGAATTCTTTGAGACAGTCACTAAAGCCATGGATGTGGGGAAGACGGTGCACTCCGCCTACCTTGACCTGGCCAAAGCCTTTGACACTATTCCCCACTCGGCCATACTATATAAACTCTCTCAACTAGGCATATGTTACCAGATGGGTAGCAAACTGGTGAACTGCTAGAACCCACCTAATCAAAATAAAGGAAGCCACCTCAAACAGTAGACCCATAATGAGTGGTGTACCCCAGGGATCCATCCTGGGGCCTCTGTTATTTGAGATATACTTCCTTGAGGTGCAGGCCAAAACCAGTGGGCTATGGCTGACCAAATTTGTAGATGCCTACAAGCTGGGTGTAGTCATCAATTCCCCTAGTGAAGTGGACATCCTCCAAGAGGGCCTCACCCAAACAAATGACTGGTGCCAGAAACATGGTCTCAAGCTTAATGCCAAAAAATGTATCATCATCCCCTTTGGAGAGAGTGACATACTATCACATTAATAACAGTGTACTAAGCACACGATCAGTAGTGAGGGATTTGGGCACCAAGGTTGATAGCAACGTAACTCTTGATCACCTTTTTGCTTCCATTGTACGGAAAGCTTTCTACATGTCCCACCTCATAAGTAAGGGTATCTCATCCAGGGACAAAGAGGTCAAAACATCCCATTATTCTTCCCTTACAAGGCCAATTATTGCGTACAACACCTTCTTCAGCATGTACCTCAAAGAGCACATGCAACAGCTGAAGAGGCCATAGAGGTTCCTCACCAGAAGAATCCAGGGCCTCAAACATCTACTCTACACAAGTAGGCTAAAAGCTCCATCCCTCTATTCAGTTTTATACAGACTCCTCAGAGGTGATCTCTGTCTGGCATACAAAGTAATCTCAGATCCCGCCTTGATGGGACTGCTGCATATCTGCAAGTCAAGCTCCACTCGAGTAACCCATACATGCAACCTCACCCTGGTCTGTGACATCAATAGGACTTGTTGCCAAGACAGATTTATGTCCCAGAGACTCCCCCATCTGTGGAATATACTCCCTCTCCACATCAAGCAGAGTACCTCATTTCCTCCTTTTAAATGCAACCTGTATAACTGGATGGGAAACAGAAAATACACCCCTGGGATTCCACCTGTGTCCCTGCTGGACAGGGGCCTTGGGTGCTGACTTGTCTAAACATCAGCAAAACTCTTGGCTAGGTTTATAAGGGCCTGAGGGCCAATAGCCTAGTAACCTCCTGTGATCCTATGATTAATATAGTTATGATATGGGATTCACTAAAAGCTTATATATGGCAAAGCTATTAGTCGGTTTAAAAATAAAATTAAAGAATATGAATCAGAATTGCAAGAATTACAAACTCAACTCCTTTCACTTTAATTTAAAAAGGCTTCATATTCTTCAGATAATAAAAAAATATAGAACATCTAAATAAAAAAAATAATGAAATTTCAACCCACAAAACTAATCTAGCATTAGAAAGATTAAAAATAAATTCTTATGCTACTTTACCTAAGCACTTGCATAACTTATCTATGAGGATTAAAATGCAATCCAAAGCTAATAATATTGTTAACATTCTACATGAGGGGAAGTAAAAGAAAGTTTTGGATATAGGTAATATTCTTGATACCTTTAAATATCATTATGCAGAGCACTGTAAAAATGGAAGTTTCTCAAATGATCAATTGAATCTAGAAGCAATTTCTATTAAACTAAAAAAAAATCCTGAAGAATTAAACTTAGATCTTCAAAGGCCAATTTCACATAAGGAAGTCACAGACAAGATAAAAGAATGCAAGCCTAATAAATCTCCAGGAATAGATGGTATTATGATGGTAGAAATGTTTAAACTCTTTCCCACATCCATAACTTCTCTATTCCACAAAACACTACTTGAAGTTCAAACACATGCAGCAGTTCCTCTTTCTTGGAGATATTCTCGAATTGCAACAATTTTAAAAGAAAATAAAGTACCCAATTATTATAGTTCTTATTGACCAATATCTTTACTAAACAATGATTATAAGATATTTATGTCAATTATAGTTAATAGAATGAAAATCCCTATATCCAAAATAATTAACAATCACCAAATTGGATTTATATATAATAGACATACATGGGACATTATTAAAATGATACTAACTCTTACTGGGTTCTTAAATAGGGAAAATCAAGAAGCAGATAGTTGGATTCGACATAGAGAAGGCTTTTGATTCCTTAAGTTGGGATTATTTATTTAAAATCTTAGTTTTATTTGACTTCCCTCCTTCTTTCATTTCACTTATAATGAATGTTTATGAAAATAATTGTGCCTATGTTAAATTAGGACCTTTCACTTCAGAATCTATTTGTCTTATTAAAGGCACTAAACAAGGTTGTCTCACATCACCTATTTTGTTTGCATTGGCTATAGAAATACTTTCTGCCTTAATACACATTGAACCAAAGATAAAGGTATAGATATATATACGACCAATATAATTCTAAAATAATGTTGTTGGCTGATGATGTGTTTCTCATATTACCTAACTCAAAAAGATATTAGAAGAAGTAAATTTATTAATTGAAAAATTCTATATGATTTCAGGTCTTCACTTTAATAATTCAAAATCAAAATTCTTGTTATTGAACAAAAAGAAAGAAATAGAAGTAAACAAGAACTATATTATTGGCAAACAAGTTTCCACTTGAAACTATTAGGAATTATTTTATGCAAAGATATGGAAGAGATGCTAACTGTCAATTATAATAATATGATCAATATAATAAACAGTTATGTGAATAAGTGGAATAAAATATTTATGACCTTTGAAGATAGGTTACAGTTGATAAAAATGGTTCTATTTCCCAAGATCCTGTATGTAGTCCAAGCTATTCTGATGTTTCCTGGGAGACATCTTCTTAAGGAAATAAACACACTCGTCCTAAAATGTCTATGGTTCCCTAAAAGAAATAGAGTTGCTTTCACACATCAATTAGAGCATGGGAACATAGGACTAAATTTTCCCGATATCAGATCTTATATAAAGGCTTCCATATTCAAACTGTTATAGAATGGATAAGTCCCAATTACTCCTGTAACTGGAAATCATCGCATTCTGTTATATCAACAAATGAAAATACCTTATCAAAAAATGTCTCGGTAAGAGACAAAGCTAACAAACTATGGTATTTATTAGGTATCAATATGCAATATAATATCGAAAAACCTTCTAAATTAAATTTGATCAATCCAATTTTTAATATTTTTAGGAAGTTTGTTAATGTAAATATGGATATAAAAATTTGGTTTGATTTATTAATTCCATTTATCATTAGAAAAAAAAATTCTAATAGGGTACATAGAGAAGTCCTTATTTCTTGGGAACACAAGAATTTTATTTGTTGGCAACAATGCGTCAGAGACTATAAGGTCTTAGATTTCTAATATATAAAGACATTTTATGAAATAACATCTCAAGATTGACTAATACTCTAGAGTATTTTAACATATTCTCAGGATCTATGTAGAGTAATTAATAATTCTTCTTTTAAGAATACCCCAAAAATTCATAAGCTGGCTGTTTGGAATTGAATACAATAATCATAATATGAAGAATGTCATTTCAAATTTATATAGAGAGCTAATGACTTATAAAACAACACCTAAACCAGCTTATTTGGCAGCATATCACTAAAGGTCATTCACTATTTTTATTATCAGAAAACAAATCAAACATTTTACTTTCTGTTAAGCTCATATCTAATTCATAGTATTGGAGAATATTCAACTGGAAGTTTTTACGTAGAGCTTTTTAACAACTAAAGTGAGCACAATAGAAAGTATCTGGAACACATAGCAGGCAGCAGAATCTCTAGTAGAAAATGAAATTTATTGTACAATAGACAGGATAAGCGCTTTCAAGGCAACTCCAATTACCACTTCATCAGATAACTGAAAAAATAATGGCAGCACTTAAATATAGGCAAGCACCAATCAGGAACATTCATATCCATGCTTACACCCACCCACATATTAAAGCATAATAGTAGTTCACTAATAAAAGTAGTAAAACCAAGCAATATACATATATTCAAAACACTGATGAATAAAAACATATAGTAGGCATATAATACATAAAAAACATTAACAGCTCAAAGACAGTTCATTTAAATAACCTCCGAGACTTCAGAACCAGTTTTAAAGGAACCTGTCCATTCAAGCCTTTCCCTTTATGGGCCTGCATTCCCAGAATTCATCTTAATTCAAGGTTCTCTGTATGGTTCCTAAGATCACCAATTCTCACAGAGTCAAAAGTTCTATCAGTGACTCTAAATGTAAACCAGTGATGTTCACCCTCCATCATGACATATTTTGTCAGCACATTTGCTTCATATTGGATCCTAATTGCAAAGAGATGTTCTCTTATTCTGTCCCTAATCCTGCAATTACAGTTTTTCAAACCAGTGGAGGTAGAGTTGGTTGATTCAATTAAAATGCAGCAGGGTGAGGTGTATGGCCTTGCATCTGTGGAGTTGGTTGATGTACGGTTCTGAGAGCTAATTGACAATGTAGCCATGTATGAAAAGAGACAATTAGCACAAAGAGGAGAGAATTGGAAAGAGATTTAATAGACTTTAAATTGGGCATGTGTTTTCTTGGCCAGGTCAACTGGAGGTTATTCATCAGGCAGATAATACTAGAGAACATCCTGCTTCGAATGATAAAAGGGGCAGTCCATCTTATAGACCTGAGAGTGTAAACATAGAGAACACTGAACGAACAGATATGTCAGATATCAACAATGCTTTGGTTCGTACCTCTGTTTATTCTACCCTGAAAGGAAAAGAGGATGGTTCTTTTGGGGAGCCAGTAGTAAGGAGAAAAGTGCCTCCTACTACTAGTAGAGTTGTTAATGAGCCTCTGAATGATATGGGATCAGTCCAGCAGGTTTTTTCCTGCTTACCTCTACCAATACAGTCGAACCAGGGCTCATCACCATACCAACATCAAGGGAGGAAGAAACAGAAGCAGCCCCTGGAGATGGGTTGCAACAGGACATTAAAGAAATTGTGGCAACAGGTGAACAGTCCTTAGTGTATAATATCTCAAGTAGACTACTGACTATGTCTGAACTATCAGTATTAGGTACAGGCCTTTCTTTTATTTCCGCTACAAGAGCAGATGATGCAAGGACATTGATTAAGATTTTTTAATAGGAACTTAATGTTGAAGCTTGCTTTTGATGGGAATGTTGAAAATACTATGTGTCATGACTATGTATTTAGAAAACCTAGCACATTTTTACCACAGAATCATCCTCTAGTAGAAGCATTTGTAAGGTTATGTGAGGACGATTTGCTTAGTTTATCTGATAGAGATAAGAGAGGTAGCTTTAATAATTTGTCAACTGCAGAGAGGGAAGCCCTACAAAGATTACGTAATGATATTAGCATTGTAATTCATCCCACAGATAAAGGCGGGGCCATCGTTGTAATGGACAGTCATTATTACTTTGAAAATATCAAATCTTCATTAAGTGATGTATCTGTATATACAGAGACTGATTGTGAAGGGATCAAACAGAGGATCTTGAAAATGCATGATACTGTGCAGGATTCTTTCTTGAAACAATGTATCACTGCTGATATTGCAAAATATTTGACTGTAGAGTTGCCATGTATTCCCACCTTCCATGGCCTCCCAAAGATTCGTAAAGATCCTGTTGCACCTCCTTTCAGACCTATAGTAGCAGGTGCAGGATGGGCAACTGAACCATTCTCCATTTTCATTTAAAAGAAACTCAGACCCATATTAGATTTATCAAATGTGGTGTTAAGGGATTCTAAGCATTTTCTTCAAAACTTATATAGACATGTTCAGTTAGGGGGTGTCCCATATAACTGTTGGATGGTGACTATGGATGTTCAGTCACTTTTCACTGCCATTCTAAATAATACAGGCATTGATTTTGTCAGTAGGTACTCACATCTTCATAGTGAATATGATGAGAAGTAGATAGACTTGATCTGTCTCTAAACTGAATCTATTCTTGAGATCAATGTGTTCTTGTTTAATGGGAGATACTATGCTCAGACCTCTGGCATAGCTATGGGCACTTCCTGTGCCAACAGCTTTGCCAATATGGTCATGGCTCAGTGGGAAGATATATTTGTACTGAGTGAGCATGGTTTTTCTAGTCACATCAGTTTTTACAACAGATTTGTTGATGGTATTTATATGCTTTGGAAAGGAAGTATTGAGGAACTGAAAAGGGTCCTAGATTACTTGCATGGAACAACTATGTTCTTAAGATTTTCATTCTCTTATTCTAGGACTATGATTGAATTTTTGGATATCAGGATTGATAGATCAGTGGAAGGGACATTTAATACTAGTTTATTTAGAAAAGAATGCCATAGGTACTTCCTACTACATCTTACTAGCATGCATCCACCCCATGTGTTCCATAACATTGTGACGGGACAAGGGATGCGAGCCTCCAGAATGAATGTGAATGATGAAGGATTCAATAGGGAGGTAGCAAATCTGAAGGAACAGTTTAATAAGAGGGCATATAAGAAGAGGGAAATAGATCTTGGAATGCATGCCAGGATTAAGACCCACTAGGGCTAGACCATACCTTGGAGAGGGACCGAATATGCGGACATATTCTAGGTCTGATAACCATCAGCTGAGCATCTCAGTAGAATATAGCAATGATATTAGTGTTGTCACTAATGTTTTCATAAACATTGGCCCATCCTATTAACTGATGAGAAGATTAAAGCTGTAGTTGGTGAGAGGCTGGGATTTAGATACAAGAATAAAAAGAATCTCAAACAGTTACTATGCTACCCTGATAGATCTATAGACAGTAGCAGGGCCATTCAGATGGGAGATACCTCCCCATGTGGTAATTGTCATACTGCACATATATTGAGACTTTAAATAGTTTCTCTAGTCCCAATGATGGAAGAATGGTCAGTTTTAAAGTGTGTGTGGACTGTAATACCAAAGATGTTATATATTTGGCACACTGTGTAGAATGTTCATCATTCTTTGTAGGAAAATGTAATCACATGATTAGGGACAGAATAAGAGAACATCTCTATGCAATTTGGATCCAATATGAAGCAAATGCACTAGCAAAACATGCCATGATGGAGGGTGAACATCACTGGTTTAAATTTAGAGTCATTGATAGAACTTTTAACTCTATGAGAATGTGTGATCTTAGAGACCATACAGAGAACCTTGAATTAAGATGGATTCTGAGAATGCAGGCCCATAAAGGGAAAGGCTTGAATGGACAGGTTCCTTTAAAACCTGTTCTGAAGTCATTGTCCTTGTTGGAGTGAATGAATTGAGACGTACCTCCCTGGACTACATGAAAAGAGACATGGAAGAGCTCTCGGATCATGTAGCCCAGGCAGGTATGACCATAGCACTGAGTAGCATCCTGCCTTTGCCCAGAATGATACCACAATATAAGGACAAAATGACTGACTTCAACAAGTGGCTAAGCTTCTGGTCTCATTCAAAGGGGAGCCAGTATCTGTCTGCCTGGGGTGACATGATCAACAGACCATGATGCTTTGCCACAGATGGTCTGCACCTGTCGCCCCAGGGATTCAGGTTACTGGCTAAGGCTCTTGCCACCCCTATAGTGCCTTTTTTAGGCAAAGTTCAAAGGACAAAACCACCACCATAACAGGTACAAGCATGCAAATTCTGAAGGTAATGCTACTCATTGCTAGAAGTCTAAACCTCAAAATGCACTCTCTCGAGGCACTCTCAAAAATGGAAAACATCAATATCTGTGCAGTAACTGAGACCTGGTTCAAAGCTCCAGAAAGCACCCCTGCAATACCAGCCTACAACTCTTACCACACTTTTTGGCCACCAAACTAGGACCGAAACACTAAAGGTGGAAGAGTGTCCATATTCACCAAGGATATTCACACCACCAGGCTAGATGCCTAACACAATGCATCTGAAATTCTCCAGGTGCAACTAACACTAGGTAAGACTGCAATCCAAACTGTAGCTTGCTACAGATCCCCCACCATGCCCCAAGATTCTCAATACACCTTTCTAAACATACTGGAAAATAATAAGATACAACCAAATACCCTAATACTGGGTGATTTCAACTACCCTGCCATTAACTGGGAAAACTACTCATGTACCAACACTTTGCCCAGTGGTTCTTGGACTTCATAAATTCCAATGCCCTGGATCAACTAATCCATAGTCCCACCAGGGGCTCCAATATCCTAGGCCTGGTCATTACCAACATGGGAAATCGATGCTCCATATCTATGGTCACCCCCTCATTGGTCAGGTCTGACCATAAGCTAATCATCCTTAACATCCACATCCCACCCCCACTCCCCAGTAAGGAAACCTCCATAAAAAACTTCTCCAAAGCCAGCTTCATGCTACTCAAGTCAGAAATGGCAAACTTCATGACACCCATGCAGACAGGAACTGAAAGTTCGACTGCTGAATCCTTCACTAAGGCACTGTACAAGCACATCCACTCATGCATGAATCGTGCCATCCTAAATAGAACCAAGATGCTCTCCTCCAAAAAAAGGAAGCCAATCTGGTGGTCCCCTGCCATAAACAAGCTTTACAACAAAAGGAAGAAACTGTTGCAGAAAAGAGGAAAATCCCAGGATGCAAAAAAATCCCTTACCAGCCTCAGTATGAAGCTGAGATCCCTCATAAAATCCTCCAAAGCTAGTTATGAAAATAAAATTGCCAAAGTTTCCAAAGACAACCACAAGGCATTCTATAACTATGTCAAGAATCTAAATGGCAATGCTCAGATCTGCTCTGAGCTACAACAGAATGGCATTAAATATACTGATCCCAAGGATATTGCCAATATCATGGCAGATCAATTCATTGCCAACTTCACCCCCTCTTAACCCCTAAATGGCCCATCTCAATATCAGTAGATTGCCAAATTATGGTAATAACAGCCACACAGGTGAAAAACACACTCTCCAAAGCTAAGAATACAGCACCCATGGGACCAGATGACATCCTGGGCTGTGTACTACATAAACTACAAAATGAACTGACACCTCACCTAAGTGTCACGTTTAATCATAGCCTCACCTCAGGCTTTGTGTCCACTGAGTGGTGCAGACCTACAGTTATCCCAATCCACAAGGGGGGATCCACCTTAGATCCTGGGAACTACTGCCCCATCAATCTGATGAGCCTGATATGCAAGACCATGGAATGTATTATCATGGAACTTATAAACAAAGACATTTACAACCTTCAAACACGGTACCCAACCCAGTTTGGGTTCGTGAAGGGCCAATCTTGTCTCCTGAACCTGATTGACTTCTTTGAATCAGTCTTCAGAGCTGTGGATGAGGGTAAGGTGGTCCACACAGCCTATCTGGACCTCACCAAGCCCTTTGACACTATTCCCCACTCTGGAATCATAGATAGACTTACTAAGCTGGGCATTAATCCCTACATCACTCAATGGGTTGCCAACTAGCTTACTGACAGAACCCACACTGTAAAAATAGCCAACTCCAAATCCAGCTCCAGACAAGTGACAAGTGGAGTACCTAAGGGTTCAGTCCTGGGACTGCTCTTGTTTGGCATCTACTTCTCTGAAGTACAGGCCAACACTAAGGGACTCTGGCTAACAAAGTTCGCAGATGAATGCAAACTGGGAGCCATTGTTGAATCCCCAAATGATGTGGATACTCTACAAAAGGGCCTTACAGAAACAGATGCTTGCTGCCAGAGCCATGGGCTCAAGCTCAATGACAAGAAATGTATAGTTATCCCCTTTGGGAAAAAAACATGTACCCATGAATTACCACATAGGCGGCAGTACACTAAACACCAAAAGTGTGATAAGAGACTTAGGGACACAAGTGGACTATGGTCTCACCTTCGATAACCACATCATCACAACAGTCAGGAAATCCTTCTATGTGGCACACCTCATCACTAAGGGCTTTTCATCCATAAAAAAGGAGGTCATTGCCCCACTGTACTCATCCCTCATTAGACCCATTATAGAATACAATGCCCCGTTTGGTATGTACCTCTCAAGACATCTGCAACAACTGGAAAGGCCGCAGAAATACCTCGCTAAAAGAATCACAAGCCTGAAGCAGATGCCCTACACTGACTGCCTTAAAAAGCTCCAGCTATACTCTGTTGCATATCATCTACTCAGAGGCGATCTCTGCTTAACATATATGGCCATGTCAAATTCAGAGCTGTTAGACATGCTACACTTAAAGAAATCCCAATCCTTCAGAACCACATGCTCCAGGGATATAAACCTTGTCATCACAATAAACAAAACATGCTAGGGGATAGGTTCCTGACCCAGAGATTCCCCAGACTCTGGAATAGACTGCCCATACATGTCAAGCAGAGCACCTCCTTGACCCTCTTCAAAAGGAACCTTGACGATTGGATGGGAGAAAGGAAATTCACCCCAGGGATCATGTCAGTCACCTTGCTAGGCAGGGGTCCAGGGAAGTAAATATTGTGGGAAGAAATAGCCAGGGAATTGATATGACTAGGCTTGTATAGGCCCTAGGGCTGATAGCCTAGTACCAACCTATGAACCTATGAAACCTATGAACCTAAGTCTCTGAGGTTATTTAAATGAACTGTTTTTGAGCTGTTAATGTTTTTTATGTATTATATGCCTACTATATGTTTTTATTCATCAGTGTTTTGAATATATGTATATTGCTTGGTTTTACTACTTTTATTAGTGAACTACTATTATGCTTTAATATGTGGGTGGGTGTAAGCATGGATATGAATGTTCCTGATTGGTGCTTGCCTATATTTAAGTGCTGCCATTATTTTTTCAGTCATCTGAGGAAGCGGTAATTGGAGTTGCCGTGAAAGTGCTTATCCTGTCTATTGTACAATAAATTTCATTTTCTACTAGAGATTCTGCTGCCTGCTGTGTGTTCCAGATACTTTCTATTTTGCTCACTTTGCTTGTGCTCTTGGATTTTGTGATAGTATCTGGATTATTTCAAGACCTGGTGGCTCATTGTCTGCTTGTAACAACTGATAAAATTCCAAAATTAGTTCCTCCAGAAATGGGTTATGCTGGAGATCTCAGCGAATATCTACAGCTCATTGTTCATATTTTTATGATTGCATTGATATTAAATCTTATTGGATTGATATTAATAACTTCTTGCAGGCCATATTTACAGAAGCTTTGTTGTATCTAAAGCTCTAATCTAATTAAATGTAAATGAAGGAGCTTACTTGAATAAAACAAACTTGTGTTTACTATAGACAATATTAGCAACTGCCAGGAATTTCCTAACCAAAAAATGGAACTCCAATATAATGCCTACTATGGATAACTTTTTATTTCTACTGAAAAAAATAACAGCATTGATGGAAATTAAAAACAAAGAACTCAGAATTTACTCTAAGCCATTAGTTAATAATCCCTGGAGAAAAGTTTTATCATTGACACTCTACAATTGCAATCAGTCTCTCCATGATAACTGTATAATTGGATTTATGACCTATGTTTTATAAATATTTTGGTTTCTTTATTTATGTCAGGCTGATTGTAAATGTTGTATATAGTTATTTAAATTGATAAGCAGAATACAATTTGAGTGACTTAATAAGATATTTGTTTTGAAAATAAAAATTACACAAGTAAAAAAAATAAAATATTGTGCTTACGTGCTCACACTATCAGCTTTTAATGGCTGCCTTGTATTAATGTTGACTAACTTGAAGCTTCAAATTAAACATCAAGTTTGCTTTCAGACAGAAGATTATTTAAGACCTAAAATTCTCTTTATTTATCTTCTTGTTTGGAACTTAGTAAAACACAATAAAAGTAATAAAACAAAAGATGTTAATGTTGTTGAATAGAAAATTCACAAATTTAGTGAGAAACTCTTACCACAGCAGCCTATTGCCTTGTTTTTTAAATGAAATATAATATAACGTCTCTGCTTTTTTCTGGTTAGAATAAATAGGAGTACATTTCTGCAGCATTTTAAAAAGGATGCATGGCCAAGGAATACATACTTAGTCTCTGAACTGGACAGAAGGAATGGAGAAGTGATTGTTGGTCAATTTACACTTCAAAATGGAATCCATGCTGAGATTCAGTGTATCAATCATTTAAGACAAACTCTCTCTGTGGATGAAGAAAGTTCATTGACTTGGTACATATCATGGACACCTTGCAATGTCTGTGCAGATGAAATAATAGCCTTACTTTGTCAATATTCCAACGTGACTCTACAGATATGTGCAGTCAGGGTATACTACCATAAACATCAACTTATGAGAGAAGGCCTGAGAAGGCTGAGAGATAATATTGTGGCCATAAGTATTATGGAATGGGAAGGTAATTGTATTTAGTTTCTTCTTTAGATAAGTGAATGCACATTTTACTGTTCTCATGAAAATTAGTTTTGGCTTTCCCATCACTGACAATATTTTAAACTTTTATAAGAACTGCATATTTATACACTTAAAAGCCCCAGTGTTTACTTCTTTTGTATTGAAAAAATGCATATGGATCATGAGATGCTTTTACTATCTTACATTATGCAATGATCACAGCAATTCTGTTAAAAATGAGTACTGACATTACCTTCATAGCCCATCAGGAAGATAACTCACAGTACTACCACTGCAACTGAATGGAGGTAAAAACCCTCATTCCTCCTTTATGATATTTGAGCTATGTCATTGTATAGTGACCCAAGCAGCATTCTGAGAGAACTACAAAGTAAATGAAAAACCAAATCAAGGTATAATTGTAAATTTTGAGGTATAAAAATTGAAACATAGTAAGAGGCAGATAATGTGTCTTGTATACATTAGTAGCATGAATGATATCAAGAGCTGATAAAAACATACCATATTTTTTCAAGTTTTGAGGTGAAGTTTTCCTTTAGGCATTGGAAATAAAGGGTCTATTGTCGAACTTTTAATAGTTTGAAGCACTAAAGATAGAACTTTAGTGATCAAACTGTTAAAAGGTCGAATCCCTATAAAAACAATTTTAAAAGAAAGCAGAAAATCAAATGGGTGTAAGCAGGGGGCAAGTCCCCATGCACCCCCCACACATAGGGGGCTGTGCCTTCCACCCACCCCACTCTTTAAATATACCAACTCTGAGATTGCACTACAGTGTGGGAAATGGAAATCTTCTGGTTACACACTGTATTGTACTGAAGTGCGATCTCGGAGTTGGTATATTTAAGTAGCGGGGGATGTAGGGGGCACAGGCCTCCCTGCTTACAGCCTTTAGGTTTTTTTTTTCTTTTAAAATTGTTTTTATAGTGATTTGAACTTTTAACAGTTTGATCACTAAAGAGTATAATAAATGCTATTTCTGATTACAGAATAATTACATCATGAGGAATAACAAACGAACTGGAAGCGAAAATGAAGGCAAACAACCTTCAAAGTTTATTATAAATTTAAAATGAATACACAGCAAATCCACGCTAGCACCAAATGGATGAACGCTTTCACAGCATAAGCAAAAACATTGTTTTTATCTGATGAAGTCCATTTGTGATGAAAACGCTTATGCTGTGAAAGCGTTCATCCATTTGGTGCTAGCGTGGATTTGCTGTGTATTCATTTTAAGTTTATAATAAACTTTGAAGGTTGTTTGCCTTCATTTTCACTTCCAGTTCGTTTGTTTTTGGTACGTGGTGTTTGGCAACACAGATATCACTTATTCTTGATCATGAGGAATAACACTTTTCATATAGGAGGTATCTGGAAGAAGCACAATTCATTATAAATGCATTCATAAGATTATAAACTATACTTCTAAGATAAGTAGCAGTGTCGTTACTTGAGTTCTGTACAAAGTTAAAACTGCTTTGGATTTTTGATTGGGAAGAAGACTTAATTTATGACTTAATGGAATGGTTGTAAAAACAAAGTCCTGCTAAATATGTCAGCATTTCTTCATTTATGTTTGTTTTCTTAGCAATAGACTTCATCATGAGAAGTTCTTGCTGAAAGGAAAATGAGCCAAAAGATCCTAAACCAAAATATAAAATATCTCCACTATACTACAGCAGAGTTTCTTCTGAATTAAACAGCCAATCAGACTTGCATGCCCATGCCACAGACAGTGGAGTAGGCAAATTTAAGAAGCTATATGTATAATCAATACATGAGGTACTAGGAATATCTGAAATTGCCAAGGAATAGCACCAGCAGAAAACTCCCATATTTCAAGTCTGCAGAAGATGTAAGGGGCTAAGCCAGAGGGTCTTGTCTCATGATCCTCTATGTGCGTGCAAAAATTTGACTAAAACTGGAAGTTATTATAAATGAGTGAGAGTGGATTATAGCAAATACATGGATGTCCTAAATGTCATTTGACTCTTCCACATACAAGTGGAATTTAAAATTTAAAAGGAATGTGGATAGAAAATACATCATCTAATTGGGCTGAAGATCTCTAGACAGTTGAAGATAAATGGTGGTTGTTAGTGGGAAATATCTAAAAAACAGCATCATTCATGGGTGTCACATGAGTCCGTTGTTGTGTTTGCATTCAAAAATGATGTCTATGTTTGTGATATAACTTTTAGGTTACACAAGTTAGTCTGGTTATTAATGATACAAAACTAGGACTTAATAATCCATTGGATATTAGTTTGCTAAAAGATTTCAAAAAGTTGCTGGGAGATGTTAGTTATACTGTAATCTAAGAAAATGTTTTTTGTATTCTGTATTACCAAGTCTCAGTGGAATTTTATACCTGCTGGCACCTGCACAGTTTCTAGTTGCACAACTTTAATGTGAGCTAAATCACTGAAAATTCAGGTCTGAAACCTTCCTGTAAATAAACATACATATTGTAAAAACTATAAAAGTTACAAAGAAAGTTAAAATTTAAAATAAAAGTTTTTTTTGGCACATATACCTCTTTGCAACAAATTCAATATGTCTGTCAGACATAATGTTTATGTTACATTGAATTCATAATTAAATAACTCATGTATTTTGTTAATGCAATTATATCAGCAATTGTTAATGTCTCCCTGACCAGAGCAGGAAGATCCCAGCCTATCAAAGTAACTTTTATTCAAGCATATCAGATTTTCTCAGTTTGCAGCAAAACAATCTTGCATATTTAATGGGCAAATAAATCTATATATCTGTCAAGCATTGCTAGTTAGATAACTGCTATCAGCACCTAATTTTCCCAGCAAGGTTATTAATATAATTATTAACATATGGTATATAGTCATGGTATTTCAGGAAAATAACTTACATTTCCTCTGGTACCGATAGAGCTATAAGCTGTAAGTACAGTGCCTTAACTATTCCCCCCAGTTTGACACTACTGTCAGCCTTTTAAGCTGAGGACCAAAAAATTCCTGTCCTATTTGGGAACCAAAAATTAAAAAAAGCCTTCAAACTTGTATGCCAGAAAAAAAAGTTATTTTCTTTTTAAATTGCAGCAAACTGATTTATGCCACACAGAGACCACTAAAGCATTTCACTCCAGACCACAAATGCAATACTAACATTCATTTCCAAATCTGCTGATCTCAACCCTTAACACTTTGCACCCAGTTTGGCTACATCCTTTGCCCCATCCTAGCTATGCCATAGGGTTTTGAGTACCCCATTTGGCTCAAGAGCCATTAATGACCTATTCACTGACTGGGCATATTAAATGCTGCACTGCAATGATTCTAAATGTACATTGTATAGAGTTGATATATATATATATATATATTTAGGGGCATGGGAAGGTGGACTTATCCCCCTGCAAAAACAATGACAGTCTTCGGTACTATCATTTTCATCCACTCATAGTGGAAGCCAAATATTACTACAGAAATAAAGTAACACTTTGTCAATTACCTGGAAACCCTATTTTGGTCAGAAGCCATTCCTGCCCAGTGTGCTGAACTGGACTGTGAAATAGTGTTCCACAGTGTTACTAACTGGACAGTCCCTGACATATTTACATAAATATGATAGTTATTTACATTTGCATATTCCTAAAGAAGTACAAATATCTCCAGAAAGATGGCACTTAGTTTTCATGTATAATGCAAGCTCTCACCTGATACAAAACAGTACCATATCAACTCCTTCTTAATCAAGTTATTAGCAGAAATATTAATATGTCATTTGCTTATACCTTGGCATGAAAGTAAATCATACTTTATCACTTAACCATCCTATTTTTGTTAGCAGATATTTCTGACATTTGAAGTGATGTTCTAAAAATCTATGCAAGTGGATTGTGCTTGAAATACTTGCATAAATATGATGTTTATACATATTTGTATATTTTAGTGAAAAAAAACCTGATTGATGAGAAAAACTGTAGACGATGGCACTAATACTGTCTATCTTCTAGACTATTTATGGAAATTAAAAGTACAAAAAATGAATAATGAATAAAGGCCACTGTTACAGACTTATGGACAGTGGTAATCAACAGTTTACAATTTTACCACTGTGAATGCACCATTCCGAACTAAGAAACCACTAGTCTGTAACTTATCTAATTCTAAAGGGTAGAAGAATACTTCATATCTCACTGATGTGACGGATTACTGAGCACAACCTGAAAAGGTACAAAAGTTCCTTATAGGCTTACAAAGCTAAGCGTAATGCTGAAAATCTGATGAATAACAAAAGCTGAGGCTGAGTATTTGAGATAACTATTGCCTAAACTCAGCAGTTTATATTTGTATAGTATTCATTTATATATATTTATTTATTGACACATTGTTAACCAAGTTGTTCTAATTGGGTTTGAGGACCATTTTCAGTGGAGACCCAAGGAGACAAGCTCCATTAATAAACAGTTACAGAAAATCACAATTCAAACATTTTTAAGTACATACAAATATGAGAGACAAATGGACAATTATATAAATTTGTTA